>NC_057716.1:50159015-50171965 GCF_004010195.1 Chiloscyllium plagiosum | reverse complement strand
GGTCTAACATATGAGGAACAGCTGAGGATCCTGGGATTGTATTCATTGGAGTTTAGAAGATTAAGGGGAGATCTAATAGAAACTTACAAGATAATACATGGCTTGGAGAGGCTGGACGCTAGGAAATTGTTTCTGTTAGGCGAGGAAACTAAGACCCGTGGACACAGCCTTAGAATTAGAGGGGGTAAATTCAGAACAGAAATGCGGAGACATTTCTTCAGCCAGAGAGTGGTGGGCCTGTGGAATTCATTGCCGCAGAGTGCAGTGGAGGCTCAATGTCTTCAAGGCAGAAATTGATAAATTCTTGATGTCACAAGGAATTAAGGGCTACGGGGAGAATGCGGGTAAGTGGAGTTGAAATGCCCATCAGCCATGATTGAATTGCGGAATGGACTTGATGGGCCGAATGGCCTTACGTCCACTCCTATGTCTTATGGTCTTATAAGAGGACCAAAACTGTTTAAAAATATTTCAGGTGTGGATGCAGGTTTGCTCACTGAACTGGAAGGTTTATTTTCAGACATTTTGCCAACCCCACCACCCGAGAAAAAGAACCAGGAAATGACATCACAAATCTAAACAGATAAATAGAAAGCGGATCATAACACCAGTGCTTCACTGATGACGTTACCTAGTATGGTGACAAAACATCCTAAAACGAACTATCCAGCTCAGCGAGCAAACTTACATCCAGAACCTCAACCTGAGTTACACATCTTCTCCAAAGGCACAATAACTCGCCTGAAAATGGGAAACCAACACTATCCGACACAGCGCCACTTCCGAACAGCTGTACTTCCTAAGGAAATGTTCTATCTAAAATGTCTTAAATTCAAACCTCCCTTAGCACCCCACTTATCAAAAGAATTATAGAGCAAAACGGCTGCAGAATGCTTAGAGAAATGATTACCGATAACCACAACAGACTCCGTAAATACAACTGGACAATTTTGAGCCAAAACCTTTAATCACTCACACGACAGACCATGAATGGACAGGCACAGTAGAACGAGCCATAGGTATTAGACAGTGACAAACACAAAATGAAAAACTAGACGTGCAGAAAAAATTCAACAAACTCACACAAAATAACAACACAGACAGTCAAAAAGCATGGATGAAAAACTTATCTGACCGACCCTTAACAGACACTGAAAAAGCCGTCTTCATAAAAGGAGTAAATTACAGCTTCCAGGATGCGGACAACAGAAATTTCTTAACAGTATTAGAAAGAACACAGAAAGGCAACAAACTCACAAAAGAAACTTAGCAAACCTTCAGACAGACAGTTGCACCAATGTTAAGCAGAAAAAGGAAGGAAACACACAGTACACAAGAAAGGAAAGCACTAGAAGGACTCATAAAAGATAAAAACATTATCTACTGCAGAAAAAGAATGCTTGAGAGTCATTTTAAACCGAACAGACTACATTGAGAAAGTGAACTCATTGCTTGCGGATAGTGACACTTACCAACAGGTAGTGACAAACCCGACCCCACAACTAGAGAACCCAACCACAGCCCTACTCAAAAAAACTTCAGAAATCTGGAGAACTAATCAAGACAGATTGCCAAAAAATGAAACCAGACAGATCTAACACACCACACTTCTACGGACTACCCAAAATTCACAAACCAGAAGCCCCCCTCAGACCCATAGTCTTGCTAACCCGAAAACCAACATACAGATTAGCCAAGGAACTACACCAAAGACTGAAACACTTAATAGAAGAACAATGCCACTCCATTCACTCCACCCAAAACTTCCTGAACACCAAAGACAGCAAGATAGAAGAGGATGAAATCATGGTCTCCTTTGATGCAACAGCCCTGTTCACATCCATCAACATCAAACTGGCCAAAGAAACACTGACTACACTATAGAAGAACCAAAGTTACACACGAAACACCACCAACTTCATCAGTGAAGACAACATCGTCAAGCTAGTGGACTTATGCCTTACCGCCCTCTTCACTTTCAATGACAAAGCCTACAGACAAACAAACGGAATACCTACCGGATCTCAGATATCTGGGTTCTTAGGAGAGGCAGTAATGCAGAGACTCGAAAAAACAGCTCTGTCAACCACCTAACCCAAACTGGGAGTCCACTACATGGATGATACCTTTGTCATCACTAAACAAAACGAATTAGAGGAAACCTCCAAGACCATCAATAATATCCTTACTGGCATAAAAGTCACAAAAAGAGGAGGAAAACAACAACAAACCGCCAATCCTACATGTCACAGGGAGCAAACAGCCAATGGAGAACTTCAAACCAGCGTCTACAGGAAAACAACACATATGCACTACAGAAGCAATCATCCCAACACCCACAAATGAAGCTGCATTAGAATATTATTCAACGAGCCACCACACACTGCAGCACCGAGTAACTACAAAGAGCAGAGGAAAATCACTTACATAGCGCATTCAAAAAGAACACAGTCTGCCAATTTTTCAGCAACAAATCCAAACAAGCAGACAAAAGGCATCCAGAAATCCTAGCTATTCTCCCCTACATTAAGGGCATCTCAGAAATGACTGCCAGACTACCCAGCCCTCTTGGCATCATGGTAGCCCACAAACCCACCAACAGATTAAAACAGCAGTTAATGAACTTGAAAGACCCTCTACAGACAAATACCCAAGAATGGTCACAAACACTGGACAAATACATTGGACAAACAAGCAAAAAACTAGCCACCAGGATACATGATCATCATCTCGACACAAAAAGACATGACCCACTCTTAATAGCGTCCTTATATACAGAGGAGGAAGGACACCACTTCGACTGGGACAACACATCCATCCAATGGCAAGCCAGAGGCATGAGAATTCCTAGACGCATGGCATTCCAACCAGAACTCTATCAACACATCAACTTGGATCCCATTTACCAATCTCTGAGAAAAAGAACCGGAAGTGACGTCACCATACGAAAATTACGTTACCACACACTGCAGCACTGAGTAACTACAAAGAGCAGAGGAAAATCACCTATATAGTGTATTCAAAAAGAATAGGTACATCACCACCCGAAATGACATCACCAACCCAACGGAACCTAAACACAAATAGATAGCAGGTCATAACACTAGTGCTTCACCTGAGGCTCACTGATGATATTACCTAGTATGGTGATGAAATGTCTGAAAACGAACCTTCCAGCTCAGTGAGCAAAATTACATCCAGATCCTCAACCTGAGCTACAAATCTTCTCAAAACTCGCTATTTCAGGTGTGGTCTAAATAGTGCCTTATATAGTTTTAGCAAGACTCTACTACTTTTATACTCCATTCTCTTTGAAATAAAGACCAATATACTATTTGCCTCTCCTGAGGACTCTTATAACATTGTACAGTCTTCCCCCATCTAAATAATATTTAGTTGTCTATTGTTTCTGAAGAGTAAAACCTCACATTTTCCACATATTACATCCACCAAATGTTTCTCACTTAACCTGTCTATATCCTGTGCACTTCGGATGCTGCCTGAACTGCTGTGCTCTCCCAGCACCACTAATCCAGAATCTGGTTTCCAGCATCTGCAGTCATTGTTTTTACCTAGTTGATTACATCCTGTGCAGAGTATTTCTGTCATCCTTACCACTTGCTTTTCCACATATTTTTACATAATTCACATATTTGACAATAGTACATTCATTTTTCTCATCCAAGTCATTACTACATATCGTAAATAATTGTGATCCATTAAAATTTATAATGAAAATTGTTACGTTTGAATAAACCAATAATGAACAGAATCCAAAAAGGTAACAGCACAAATAAAAGATCAAACACAAAATTCTGTTTGTCTATATTGCTCATCTACTCTGTGGGTGAAAAACTTGTATACCTTTTTGCTTTTGCTACATTTTTCTTGACTTTTCACCTCCCCTCTTCACATTTATGCTTCACCCCGTCAATCAAACAATAAAGTTTACAGCACAATAAAGAAAACACAAAAATTTACATATTTCATATAAATGTAAATATAAGATGATTGTCTCTGTACAACTGTTTCGGAATTGTAAATACTCGAGCAAATGTGATCATTTAGCAATAAAATACGCAAAATACTAAAAGGTGAAAATACAAACTATTGAACTCCAAATGGAATTTAATTCACATCGAAACTGGTTCTATGTTGAGTGATAAACATAAGCATATCATGTTAGAATGCTAAAATACAAGAAACTATCTGTAACAAGTGAGAACAAAAATTTGATAAATTACATATGTGAATTACATCTAGTCTAACAAATTAAAAATGAGCAAATAACTCAAGTAAGGAATATGTGCAAGTAGATTACACTTTTTATAATAGGAAGTTTCCAGAATAACTTATGTTAATAACGATTACAAAATGCCATCTGTAGGCAACAAAGAACATGAGAACAATCTAAAATTCTTGACAAAAAATCAATACTTGTATTAAAATTTTTCAAGCCATGTTAAGTTAACCATTCTCCTAAAATATCTGCCAAGTTTCAAATAAAACAACTTTAAGAACAACCACATACCTTTAGGTGTGTACATCCCCTGCTGCATGGAACCTCCTGGTTCAAAGACTGGTGCTTTAAAATCAGCTACAGCAGAAAGCATAGTTTCAAAATAGTAGCTACCTGGAATAATCCCACTCTTTGGATTGGGATTTTCAGGAATGTACAAATTTAGTTAAGAAAAATGACTCACGGGGAGAAGTTTCAAGATTATGTTAGCAGAAATAAAGTGAACTTCACCTGACGAAGGAGCAGCACTCCCAAAGCTGGTGATTTCAAATAAACCTGTTGGGACTATAACCTGATGTCATATGACTTTTGACTTTGTCCACCCCAGTCCAACACCAGCAGCTCCACACCACTGCAGAAATAAAATGGATTTTGAACAAGTGAATACAATTTTGAAAATAAGTCCCTCATCATCAGCTTTAATGAATCATTCCAATTACGTATAATTTTAGGCCTATTTCTTCCTTAGTCCCCCAAACAAACTAAAGAGCATTAGCAGAAGCTGTTATTAATGCTGAAAAGCTAATGTTGCATTTGTTGAACCTGACTTTTGGCAACTTGCAAGTAAAATTCTTTTTCAGCTAATGGGCAAAGAAAAAATACCTTTACAGTAAAAGATTGCCTGCTTCAAGAAAATCAGCACTATTATGTATCATTTAAAACAAAAATATGCAATTTTTCAAGAATAGTTCTTGATAAAAGCAGCTACAAACTGGCAGAATACAGGCTTGTTTGGGTTTTCACATGCAGCAAGATTTTACACTTGTCGGGATTAAGGAAAACAAATACACAAAAACCAAAACAAAATCAAAATAGTAACAAGTGTGTTGTTTCCACTGAGAGGACAATGGAATGTTAGAATGCAATACGGGAGATGGTTAAAAAGCATGAAACTACCAATACCTATTCCCACTTCCTCATCAAAGTATTACAGTAAATGATATAGATCCCGGAGGTTAATCAATTACAGTTTTTTAAAAAAACAATACTCTTAAGAACATCCCACGAGGCCTTGGATTACTGCCTCACTGGTGTCTAATTTGACCATTATATATTCTAACGTTCACAATGTAATGGAAAACTATGCAAAATTATCAATTTGGATCATCAGTTCACTCCAACACACTTCAAGCACCTCCAAATCTTTCAGACTCACTACAAATCACTATGCCTCACTGCTGATTTCAATTCTTTCTCCCTTATTCTAACTCAATCTGAAAAACCTCAAATCACTCTACTGGCAATATGGTCACTGGCTTTCAATAATTTTCTAAGCCCATCTTCTGATCTTTTTCAGCTGTCATTTCTTCTTCAAAAACAGAACATTTATCCAAGTTTATCATTTGCCTTTTTTAGGGCACTTAAAGTTTTTACTTAAGCTTGGAATTTGCAGTTTATGCAGACAGCATATCTAATTTCCAAGAACATTTTTGTGGCTTTCAGTCAATAGCATGAAGGTATGAGTTTTATTTAGCTTTCAAATGTTTCCATAAAGTTTTAGAAGGTTATTAACTGAAAAGTCAAAAGGATAAAATTTAAAAGCTTTATTAAGATACTACGTATAGGAGTTTTTGAGACTGAAATGGTAATTGGCACAAGAATCCAATACAACAGGATGATAAACTAAACTGAATGCAGCAACTGCCTGGGGTCAACCTGAGAGCTTGACAGAGGCAGAATTAATTTCCAATTCCTTTTAAAATGCTACAAATCAACAGAAGAGAAAAAGAGGAAGGGGCAGAGTTACAGCACTAGCTTAATATTTATGGAGAATCAGCACAGATACAATGGGTCACAAAAGCTCCTCCTGTCTGTTACTAATCTATGATTCTGTAGAACACCACAGATGGGTGAATTAGCCTCTTTCAGAACATCTGATCTTCAGGTAATCATTCCATTCTCTTGGCACCCCTCAACTTGATGTCCTTGACTGGTTCCTCCCTTTCCTCGTGTGTTTGTCTCTCACGTTCATAGTAGAATGATTCCTTCTCACTCAGTTTACACAAACATTTTTCTCTTCAGTGTGTGTCCTGAAATAACTCCACATAGGCCAATATCCTGTCACCAAGTCACTCTTTATTTACATATGGAGAGTCCTTGATGCTGATCTAGCTGTCAAGAGTGAACAGAACCTCTGACAGTCCTGTTCTGATCTGTCAGCTAAGGGTCCCAGATTTAACCAGATTAACAGCCCCAATAAGGAAACTCATATTGTTGGAGCTTTACTTGGCTGATGGCTTTACAAACACTACACCTTCCAATGTCTCTCTGACAGGCTTTGTACTATTGATGTACATAATTAGAACTGTGAATTTTAAGTTCCTGGACACGCAGTAAAATGTCAACCAGCACAGTTATTGTACATACCCTTAAAACTGCACTAGAATTTACTAACATCATGACTGATCTGTTTGCAATTCAAATCCATATTCCTATCTCACATTAATAATCCTTTATGTTCTTTCCGAAAAGTTCATTTATTTTCATCTTAAAAATATGTATTGACTCCACCTTCACTGCTTACTAAGGCAAAGAGTTCCAAAGCTTTACAATTCTCAAAGAAAAGATTCTCATCTCTGTGCTGAAAGGGCAATTCTAATTTGAAAACAGTGCCCTCTTGTTCTCGGCTGACCCACGAGAAAACATCCTTCCCACATCCACAGTGCCAAGGCTACTTACAATCTTATACAATTCTATCGATTCTTCCCTCATTCTTCTAAACTCCAGAGAAAATAAGGCCAATTTGTCCAAACTATTCTCATAAGTCAATCCACTCCTTCCAGACATCAAACTAATAAACATCCTTTGAGCTGCCTCCAATGTATTTACATCCGTCCTTAAATAAGGAGACCAAAACTACACACAAGTGGAATTAGTTGTGTTAAAAGACAGACTTAATGTGTTTGGAATCTTGAGTTCAACATGCAGGATGGAACAAGTTACAACATTTGGAAGCTCAGAAGGAGAGAAACAATAGATCAATAGGGCTGAAATCTGACATGTGGGAGAAAGTGGTTGGGGATAAATTAGCCTGAGGGTGAAATAAAGTACTTCAACACCATTCAGCACAGAAAGCTTTGCTGAAGTTGCAAAGCACATTTCCATAGCAGGGGACATGCATTCAATTTATTTATTTGTTGAATTAAGAATATAACTTTGACAGACTTATATAAAAATGGCAACCAAAATATCTCCAGGCTGCAAATTGAGATCGACATATTAAGAGCCCAGGGAATACTGAAAGACCTTTGAACAATAGGGTTGGTTGGAGTTTTAATAGCATCTCTGGGGGGGAAAGCTGCTTAATTGTGCAGTAGGTTTTGTTCTGGATGGTGATCATTGACTACTGCCTATCTACATGAATTATTATGACCCACTGGGGTCGGTACATTGGAAACCAATCTGAGCTATTCCCGGAGTCTTTAAAAAAGTTCAATATTCTATGAAATATGCGAGGTTCCCCAATTTACCCGAATTTCAGGCCTAGATTGATAGAATGCACAGAACAGGTTTTGGTACCAAACAAGAATCACTACTGATTACAAGTACATAAACTCTAGCTACTGGAAGACAGTTATAAACTGTCAGCATATAATACCCCTCATTAAAACTCCAATCCCCTCACACACACACACACACACACACACACACACACACACACACAAACAGACAGGTTAAAATAGGTGATGGACAGAGGGGGAAAACTGGAAAGATAATTCAATAGTCTTTTTTTCCTGGGTTCCGTTGTTGAGATGATCCTTATGACTCTTTTGATGGTCAACATGTTGCTTCAGTTGTCTTTCTCAAGATACTTCCACTGGTTGGTAAGAGACACTCATTTAAAAAATCTGACTCATTCGTTAAAAGTCACAGCATGCAACAATTGACGAAGGAGCGATGCATTGGTTTTATTCAGGTTTACAGTAGGTTTTGATTACAGAGGCAAAAAGATCTCTGTCATTGAGAACAGGTCACTAGTCCATAGACAATCAACTTCTCATTGCCAGGAAAAGCTGCATGTGTATATTTTCTTGGTTCTAAATCATCTGCAACTTTAACTTCAATTACTACTTGTTCAAACAGTTGTTTACTTAATGACTGCCATCGCTGTCAGGTTATGTGCTTTCACAGCATACACCCACCCTTTCAAAAACTGTTCTTAAAACACCTCTTTCGCATTTCAGTCACCAGTTGTTTAAACACACAAAATACAAGACACAACCCTAACAGAATGAAATGATTTTTGATGGAAATGAACTTAGTCAAAACCAACACAAATGAATGAGTTCAAATAACAAACTTCCATGGCTTTATATGATTGTTCAATTAAAGAAGTTGTTAGTTCTGATAAAGATTCATAAACTTGGAACATTAACTACTCCTCTCAACAGATGTTGCCTGATCTGCTGAGTATTTCCAGTATCAGCAGAATTTCATTTTTAAATGAATGTATCGGATAGATTAAAACGTTTGTATGCAACAGTCATCAAACTTGAGATTTAAATTGGAAGTTGACTGACCACCAGAAATAGTTTATCTGAAGAACAGTACAGCACAAGCCCTTTGGCCCACGAAGTCCGCACTAACACATGATGTCTTTTCAAACTAAACAGCTTTTACCTCATATTCTTCCATTACCTGCCTATGCATACATCTGTCAAGAAACCTCTTAACTGCTGCTATTGTATCGGCCTCCATCACCTGTTCTGGTAGTGTATTCCAGACTCTTAACACTCTCTGTTTAAAAAAAAACTGGCCTCTCACATCTCCTTGAAACTTATCACCTTTTATTTTTAACCTATATGCCCTAGTATTTGCACAAGATTTTCCACATGAAGAATTACTCACTAACATTGAACAAAGTTAGCAACAGATAATCTCAAAATTAGAATGCATTTTCAATTGTCAATCTATCCAGTATAGTAGCAGCTTGATGAGAATATTTTATCTTTAAAAAATAAAATTAGAACATACAAAGAAAACTATACATTACAAAACAGGAATCAGAAGTATTGGTAACTAATTTCTACAAGATTAGAACCAATTTTTACACTTGCTAACAAATTAAGCAACAAAACCAATTTGAATGTGACGATTTCAAAAGGATATCAAGTCTAACAATGTGCTGTGTGTTCTGTCACTCATGCAGAGCTGTGCTACCATTTCTGCTCTCAAGATTTCATCATCTGTCATGCCTGAAATAAAAGTAAATGAAGCATTAATGCAGTGAATAAACCATTACACAAAGACATATACAAACTGTTATGAAACTGCCTTGTATAACAGTATAATTCACAAAATCAAATTATCTAATTTAACAAACATATAATGTTTAATACAATTAAATTATTACAATTTAGAGAAATAAGACCATAAGACATAGGAGTGGAAGAAAGACCATTTGGCTCATCAAGTCCACTCCGCCATTTAATCATGGCTGATGGGCATTTCAATTCCACTTACCGCTCTCTCCCCATATCTCTTAATTCCTTGCAAGATCAAGAATTTATCAATCTCTGCCTTGAAGACATTTAACTTCCCCGGCCTCCACTGCACTCTGCGGCAATGAATTCCACAAGCCCACCACTTTCTGGCTGAAGAAATGTCTCCTCATTTTCGTTTTAAATTGACCCCCCTCTAATTTTAAGGCTGTGCCATTGGGTTCTCGTCTCCCTGCCTAACACTAACAACTTCCCAACATCCACCCTTTCTGAGAGAAAGTGAGGACTGCAGATGCTGGAGATCAGAGCTGAAAATGTGTTGCTGGAAAAGCGCAGCAGGTCAGGCAGCATCCAAGGAACAGGAGAATCGACGTTTCGGGCATGAGCCCTTCTTCAGGAATGAGCCCTGAAAAAGGACTCATGCCCGAAACGTCAATTCTCCTGGTCCTTGGATGCTGCCTGAACTGCTGCGCTTTTCCAGCAACACATTTTCAGCTCCACACTTTCTGAGCCATACATTATCTTGTAAGTTTCTATTAGATCACCCCTCAACCTTCTAAACTCTAATGAATACAATCATAGGATACTGAGCCGCTCATTATATGTTAGGCCTACTATTCCAAGGATTATCCTTGGGAATCCCCGCATGTCCTTCCTGAGGTGTGGAGCCCAAAACTGAAGACAGTATTCGAAATGGAGCCTAACTAGAGCTTTATAAAGTCTCAGAAGCACATCGCTGCTTTTATATTCCAAACCTCTTTAGATAAATGACAACATTACATTCGCCTTCTTAACCACTCAATCTGCAAGTTAACCTGCATAAAGTCCTAGACAAGCACTCCCAGATCCCTTTGTACTTTGGTTTTATCAATTTTCTCACCATTTAGAAAATAATCCATGCCTGTATTCTTTTTTCCAAAGTGCAAGAATTCGCATTTGCTCACTTTGAATTTCATCAGCCATTCTCCTAATCTGCCTAAATCTTTCTTCAGCCTCCCCACCTCCTCAGTACTACCTGCCTGCCCACTTAACTTCGTATCATTGGCGAACGGCGCCAGAATACCCCCTGCCCCTCAATCCAGATCATTATATAGTGAACAGCTGCGGCCCCAATACTGAACCCTGCGGGACACCACTTGTCACCGGCTGCCATTCCGAAAAAGAATCTTTTATCCCAACTTTCTGCTTTCTGTCAGATAGCCAATCCTAAATCCATACCAGTAGCTCACCTTACACAAATTTGGCATTTGCAGAAAGAAACAAACAAAGAAGATTTTCTATTTCCTAGCCTTGACAAGATTTTAAAAGGTGACTGCAAGGTTCAGATTCTTGAATATTTCATCAGACTATCTAGATGGGCTTATAAATTCCATCAATTGTCTTTTATCTTGGGACTTTACAAGTCTTCTGTTCAGAGTGATGACCAACAAGACCAGTTAGTCAAAAATACAGTTTACCAAAAACAATTACACATCTGGGGTACAGTTAATCTACAATTTAGTTTTCCCCATGGATATTCCCTTTGTATTCTTTCCCAGTTGTTTCTTTTATGATTGCATCAGGAATTTGGGTTCTTTATACCCTCTCATTGATACAGATCACATTGGAATAAGGCCAAGACCAGAATACTGCTGCTTCATTTTCATAAAATCTTGTCATCAATTAATTCTTGGAAGCGCGATAAAATATCTCATGAGCATCCTCTCCAAAAGCAGGCACAGCCATACTTCCTTCCCCTGCTCCAGAAATCATGCCCTTCACAAATGGGGAGAGGTCAGGCATCCATAAACTTTCTATGATACAATTAGCATAATCTGTTCTTAAGGTTTCGGCCTGCAACCCTCCTCCACACAGTCAGTATTATTCCAGAAGTAATCAATGTATGTGATATCACAGCACAATCCAAGGAATAAAAATAACTTGGATAAAGTAAGGAATAAAAATAACTTACTTTATCCTAAAATCATTTTTTTGTGGCTAGATCTCAATCTTGCGAAGATCCTGCTATTTCTTCATCTTTCTAACACCCAGCAGTAAAAACAATCCTTTACAATAGTGTCTCAAAAAGCTCTCCCACAGTATCAACTGTTTCATTCTATCCTTCTTACAATACCCAAGGGACAAGATCTGGATTATCAACTAATGACAAATCACCAGCACTGGATGAAAGGTACTCCAGGCTGTTAAAAGAAGCAAGACAGGAGCATTATTTTCAATCCTTACTGGTTACAGGCATGATATCAGATAATTGAAGGACTGCTAATCTGGGTAAGAGCATGTTTGTGTGCATGTGTGTATGTATGTATGTATCTATGTATCTATGTATGTATGTATCTGGGTAAGAGTCTCTGTGTAGATGGTGAGTGTAGAATAGATTGAATAATCTCAGGTCCATTAGTCAAATGTCCATAACAGGCAAATTATTAAAAGTAATTCTGAGAGATGAGATAAATTGTCAATTAAAAAGATATGGATTAGTTAAGAATAGGAAGGAATGAAGGAATGTTGTGGTTCTGTTCGCCGAGCTGCGAGTTTGTGTTGCAGACGTTTCATCCCCTGTCTTGATGACATCCTCAGTGCTTGGGAGCCTCCTGTGAAGCGCTTCTGTGATCTTTCCTCCGGCATTTATAGTGATTTGTATCTGCTGCTTCCGGTTGTCAGTTCCAGCTGTCTGCTGCAGTGGCCGGTATATTGGGTCCAGGTCGATGTGCTTATTGATTGAATCTGTGGATGAGTGCCATGCCTCTAGGAATTCCCTGGCTGTTCTCTGTTTGGCTTGTCCTATAATAGTAGCCACACACTCAGATGACAAGCAACAGGAGTTCAACTGGGACAACACTACTATTATAGGACAAGACAAACACAGAACAGACAGGGATTTCCGAGAGGCACGGCACTCATCCACAGATTCAATCAATAAACACATCGACCTGGACCCAATATACCGACCACTGCAACGGACAGCTGGAACTGACAACCGGAAGCGACAG
>NC_057716.1:50137985-50158826 GCF_004010195.1 Chiloscyllium plagiosum | reverse complement strand
GTTCGGTGTTCTCTGTACCATCACGTCTAGGAATGGGAATTGGTTGTCCTTTTCTTCCTCTCTAGTGAATCGGATTCCTGTGAGTGTGGCGTTGATGATCTGGTGTGTGTTCTCTATTTCTGTGTTTTTAATGATTACAAAGGTGTCATCAACATATCTGACCCAGAGTTTGGGTTGAATTTGCGGTAAGACTGTTTGTTCTAACCTTTGCATTACTGCTTCTGCTATGATTCCAGAAATGGATGAGCCCATGAGTGTGCCGTTGATTTGTTCATATATTTGGTTGTTGAATGTGAAGTGTGTTGTGAAGCACAGGTCCAGTAGTTTGAGTATGCAGCAGTCTTTGTTGATAGGTTCCCCGTCTTGTTGTCTGTTCTGCATATCCAGCAGGTTGGCTATTATTTCTCTGGCTAGGGTTTTGTCGATAGAGGTGAACAGTGCCGTGACATCGAATGAGACCATAGTTTCTTCCTTGTCTATGTGTATATTTCTGATGATGTCCAAGAGTTCCTGTGTAGACTGTATAGAGTGTCTGGATCCGCTGATCAGGTGTTTCAGTTTCTGCTGTAGTTCTTTAGCCAGTTTGTGTGATGGTGTCCCTGATAGTGATACTTAGGTCTGAGTGGGATGTCTGGTTTGTGCACTTTAGGTCGTCCATAGAATCTGGGGGTGTTGTTGCTTTCAGGTTTCAGATACAAATCACTATAAATGCCGGAGGAAACATCACAGAAGCGCTTCACAGGAGGCTCCCAAGCACTGAGGATGTCACCTAGACAGGGGATGAAACGTCTGCAACACAAACTCGCAGCTCGGTGAACAGAACCACAACAACAAGCACCCGAGCTACAAATCTTCTCCCAAACTTTGAATAGAAAGGAATATTGGAACAGGTAAAAATCATTCAGCCCATCAAGACAATCAAGATCATGATTGATCAAATACTTCCGAAAATCAAAATCAACATGGATAATCACAGTAACACACAATTGTTCCATGGGACACAGAGGAGGTCAGTTCCTAAATTGGTTCCAATACCTACTGCCATTCTTATGTTTTTTCCCCACATCCCTGCACACTATTTCTCTCCAAAGAATCATCCAATGCCCTTTTGAATGCCTCAACTGAACCTGCCTCCACCATATTTCCTGGCAATGCATTCCATACACTAACTGCTCACTGTGTAAAACAGTTTTATTTTCTCTCATCACTTTTGTTTTCATATCACATTCAATCTATGCCCTCCCATTATTCTTTTCTTTTACAAGCAGGAACAGTTTCTCCCTGTCTTCTCTATCTGTCCCGCTCATGATTTTGAAAACCTCTAAGTAATCTCCTCTCAGCCATCTTCTCCACAAGAAGAACAGTCCCAACTTCTTCAATCTATCCTCATAACTGTAGATTTTCATTCCCAGAAACATTCTTGTAGATCATTTCTCTCCAATGCATTCACATCTTCCCTATAATGTGGCCCACAACTGTACACAATACTCCCGTTGAGGTCGGAGGTCTTGTTCAAATTCAACATCACCTCCTTATTCTTGTACTCTATGCCCCTGTTAATAAAGTCAAGAGCACTGTTTGTTTAATTAACTGTTCTCACTACCTTCAAATGATCTGCATACTTATACACCCAGGTCTTTCTGCTCTTGCCGCCTCTTTAGAATGGCATACGTATTGTATATTATCTTTCAATGTTCTTCATCATTTCACAATTCTCTGCTTTGCACCTCATCCGCTACCTAACTGCTCACTCAGCCAAGTTGTTAATGTCTTTTTGGAGCTCCACACTGTCAGCCTCACAGTTTACAATTCTTCCTAGTTTAGTGTCTTCTGCAAACTTGGAAATTGTACCCTGCGGACCAAGATCTAGATCACTAATATAAATCAGGAAAAGCAAAGGTTCCATGCACTACATACTTTCCTATAATCATAAATATATCCATTAACCATTACTCTGTTTCCAATCACTCAATTAGATTATTTGTCAAGTCTCTCATCTTTTAGAATCACCAAGCTTGGCACCCTCAACCAGGACCCTGGGTTCATGTCACACTACAGATGACCCCACTGCATTACACACACTCTCAAAAACACACACACACATCTACAGGCCCATACACTCGCAAAGACCCTCTCTCATACACAAGTCCCTTCTCATATGCTGACACATACACACCCACAAACGCACCCTCTCACAGACTTATACCCTTTTACACTCACACACACTCTCACAGACAATCATACGCCCCCTCCACACACACACCCACACTCCCACATGCATACACACAGGTTTGAGATCATTTTTTACTTGCAGAATTGCATCTTATTTTGCTGAAAAACTGCATGAATCCATGTAAGATTCTGTAAATCTGATTTTTAGAGCTGGAATCTGTCTCAACATTGGGGCATAAACAGCATCACAAATGGCACCTCACACCTTCAATGCATTATCTGAGCTGACATGGCATCTATTGTTAAAAGTTCACTTGAGAATATAACTTTAAAAAAGGTTCTGGGATTTATATATGAAAGAACTGAAACCAACATGGTCATTCTAAAAGATGAGAGACTTAACAAACAATCCAGGTCTTTTTCGACATATACTTTCAGTTGCATCACACTGCAAACGTTTGCTATAAATTCTGTGTCTTACGATCTTACACTCCACAACCACCTGATGAAAGAGCAGTACTTCGAAAACTAGTGCTTCCAAATAAACCTGTTGGACTATAACCTGGTGTTGTGAGATTTTTAACAATATTTCCAGTGGCGATTCCGCATGGCATAGAAGGTTCCCTGCTTTTTGTAAACAAGGATTAGCGATTTAGATATAAATACAAAGGGCATGATCGAGAAGTTAATTGATCACATAGTTGATCTTGGAGAGTAGATGCAGATTACAGGAACATTTCAGTAGATTGGTCACCGAGGCAAAAAAGTGGCAAATGGAATTCAACCCAGATAAGTGTGAGATGATGTATTTGGAGAGGTCAAATAAAGAGTGAAGAATAAATGGGAGATTGAAATGGACAGGTATAAACTAAATGGAGACCTTGGAGAGAATATTTCCATATCCCTGAAGACTAGCAGTTCAGTTTGATAAGGTATTTAAGAAGACAATTGGAATCTTTTCCTTTATTAGCCAAGGTATGAAATGGAAGAGGAGGCGGCTATGCTGGGACTGTATAAATCACTTCTTAGGCTACAACTTCAGTAGTGTAAGCAGTTCTGGTCATCTCATTACTGAAAGGAGGTAATTGCACTGGAGAGGGTGCAGAGGAGATTCATGAGTATGTTGCCAGGCCTGGAAAAATGCTGCTACGAGAAAAGCAGAGATAGTCCAGGGGATTGCTCAAACTGGAGCAGAGATGGGTAGAAAATTGTGGCTCTGGAAATGCCCAGCAGGACAGGCAGCATCCGAGAAGTTGGAGAGTCAACATTTTGGGAATATGCCCATCCAGCACCCCACTTTTTGACTCTGACTCTCCAGCATCTGCAGTCCTCACTTCCTTCTTGTACAGAGAAGGTCGAGTAGAGATTTGATTGAGGTGTACAGAATTGTGAGGGGTCTGGATAAAGTGGACGTGAAGGATCTCTTTACCTTAACAGAAAGGTCAGTGCCTAGAGGACATAGTCATAGAGTCATACAGGACAAAAACTGACACTTGGGTCCAACCAGTCCATGCCAAACATAACCCCAAACTAAAAACTAGTCCCACCTGCTTGCTCCTGGCCCATATCCCTCAAAACCTTTCATATACACATACTTATTCAAATGTCTTTTAAATGTTGTAATTGTACCCCACATCCACATCTTCCTCAGAAAGTTGATTCCACTTGCAAACCACCGTGTAAAAAATTTGCCCCTCATGTCTTTTTTAAATCTCTCTCCTCTCACCTTAAAAATATGTCCCTTACTCTTGAAATCCCCCATCCCAGGGAAAGGACAACTACCATTAACTCTATCTAAAGCCATTATTATTTAATAAGCTTCCATAAGGTTACTTCTCAACCTCCTATGCTCCGGTAAAAAAGTTCCAGCCTAGCCAGTCTTTCTTTATAACTCAAACCTTCCATACCCGGCAACATCCTTGTAAATCTCTTTTGAACCTTCTCCAGTTTAAAAATATCGTTCCGATAACTGGGCGACCAGAACTGGTAGATTTAGTAATTGGTATAAAGATTAGAAGAAAGATGAGGAAACACATTTTCATCCAGAGGGTAGAAGTCTGGAAGTCTGCCTGAAAGTTAGGTAGCAAAGACAGAAATGCTCGACTCTCTTAAAAGATGTCTGGAAATTTACCACATAATCTGCAGAGCCCTGAACTAAATACTGCAAAGTGGAATTAGAGTGGGTGGTTCACTTTTCAGTTGGTGCAGACATGATTGGCCAAGTGGTCCTTTTCTATGCCTTCAGCATTCTATAACTGTTGGCAATTAGTTGAGGGGCTTATTATATTTAATTTATATTTATATTTAATAAACTCATTGCCCCAACCCTGCAAATAATAGGGAAGACAGAATTGGGAGGTATCTTGTTCATACTTGCCATTTTTAAAAATTCATTCACAGGATGATAGTGTCACTGGCTGGCCATTATTTATTATCCACCCCTAATTGCCCAGAGGTCAGTTAAGAGTCAATCATATTGCTTTGGTTCTGGAATCACACAAAGGCCATACCAGGTAAAGATGGCAGCTTCCTTCCCTAAAGGAACAAATGGGTATTTCCTGACAATCAGCAATAGATTCATGATCATCACGAGACTCTTAATCCCAAATTTTTATTGCATTCAATTCCCAATATCTGCCATGATGGAATTTTAACCTGGATTCCCAGAACATTAGCTGGGTCTCTGGATTAATAGGAAAGTAATAATAACACCATTGCCGCCCCCTTTAAGAGGTGGGTTGCCAGCTTTGCTGGGGTCCTCTCATGGACAGAAAGAAGACTGAGTCACTGATTTGAGCCTTTAAAAACTTACAAGCAGGGGGATCCAAGATGGCGGCGACCCAGCAAGTTTGAGTCTATAATACTCCTCCCAAGACTTGGACAAAGTGGTGCACCAAATCATTCAAAATAATTTTACTTAATGTAATTAGTTGCTTAGTACTGAATTTAAACAATTTAATCTCCAGTAAAAATGACTAAAGGGAAGGGAGCCCACAGTTCTCAGCAGGCAGGAACCCCTCCCCCATCCTCTCCAGCTGCAGCAGAGGCATCCGCAGCCGCCCCTGGGGACATACCTACGGTGGCGAGCCTCGCAGAAAAAATCTCTAAACTCGATGCGAAGATCAAAGCCTTCATTGAAGAGTCCCGGATCCAATGGGACTCGCTCTCGGCCGCGCTACAAAAGCACGACCAAGACATCAAGGAAATTGAGCGCTGAGTTGGAGGGGCGGAGCTCAAGGTTGCAACCTCCGAGACAGCAGAATCGGCCGTGGATCGGGTCCAGACTCTCGAACAGAGAGTCCGGATCTTAGAGAATCACACTGACGACCTCGAGAATCGAGTGGCTTCCACAGCTTTTAAATCTGGAGGCTGGATCAGGCCAGGTAAGGGTGGAATGGGCCTACCGGGTTGCAATACGTGGGTACGGCTCGAACCAGCAGCCTCCCCCGGTCCTGTTCCGGCTGCAGAGCTATAAGGATAGACAGATGCTCTTAGAAGCTTCCAGAAATCTTGGGAAAGATCCCCAAACAATGATTTATAAAGGATCCAAGATTATGTTATTCCAGGACTTTTCCCCAGCTCTGGTCTGAAAGAGGAAGGCATTTGATGAAGCGAAGTGTTTAAGGGACTTAAATATTCAGTACTCCTTGCACTACCCAGCGACGCTATGCTTTAACCATGAAGGGTCAGTGTATAACTTTGGATCGCCGGAAAAGGCCAAGGAATTTTTGGACTCTCTTAGATAAATTGTAAGAGTTAATTAATGTTGCTTTCCTCTCCCCCCCACTCTGGTTTACATCCCCCCCTTTTTTTATATTAATGCCTTTTTTTAAACCTTATTGTTTAATATTATCTTTGGGGGGTTGGGAGAGGGATTTATTTATTTGTTCTCTACTTAGTGATTTTTCCCCTTTTTTTTTTAAATATATCCGGGGGGTCTAATTAATGTTGGTGGGGGGAAGGTGGTTACCTTATTCTGTTTTATTTCTGTCTTTAGGAGCAGGGTTGTTTTCCCCTGTTATTTTGTATTATTATATTTAATTATTACTTGTTGAGTCTGTAATTTTATAGTTTTAAATGTTTATACATGGTATTAACATTACCAAATATATCCAGGTGTTGGTGTGGGTGGGGGTTAGGGTGCTCACTGTTAACTCTAGCTCTGTAATATATTTGAATTTTCTTCATCCTATCGAGGAGCGCCTGGGTCATGAGTGGGGCACTGGTTGGGAGAGGATACGATGGACTGTTGGAAAGGAAGTGATACCCACTGGGAACAAGGGGAAAATCTCCATTTAATTACGTTTTATATTTTTTTTATTTAGAAATAGTTTCTTATTATATCGATGTGAGTGTATTAAAGAGCCTTTTTTTGTAAATTTTATATGCTCTATGCTCGGGATGTTTTTTTTTTAAGATTAGATTACTTACAGTGTGGAAACAGGCCCTTCGGCCCAACAAGTCCACACCGACCCGCCGAAGCGTAACCCACCCAGACCCATTCTCCTACATTTACCCCTTCACCTAACACTACGGGCAATTTAGCATGGCCAATTCACCTAACCCCTGCACATTTTTTTGGATTGTGGGAGGAAACTGGAGCACCCGGAGGAAACCCACGCAGACACGGGGAGAATGTGCAAACTCCACACAGAGAGTCGCCTGAGACGGGAATTGAACCCGGGTCTCTGGCGCTGTGAAGCAGCAGTGCTAACCACTGTGCTGCCGTGCCGCCCACTAGGGTTCTGGATTGGGTTTCCCCTCCCGAGGGGTCTTGGACTTGCCCGGACAATTATGGTTGATCAGTCGGTTAAGTGGTGCACCTGGAATGTCAAGGGGAGTAATTCACGAGTCAAATGGAAGAAAATATTATCAAACCTCAAGAAAGAAAGGGTCAATATAGCTCTCCTACAGGAGACACACTTATTGGATAAAGAACACTTGAAATTACGACAGGGTGGATTTGATCAGGCCTTTTTTTCTTCTTTCAGCTCAAAAAGCAGGGGAGTTGTTATTCTTATTTGGAAGAATTTCCCTTTCAAAATCCTAAATCAGAAAAAAGACGAATCTGGAGGATATATTCTGATTAAAGCCCTTAAAAATGGAGAGGAATATGGGATCTTAAATTTGTATTGCCCCCCGGCACATCCTTTTAAATTTATAACGAAAGCCTTCTCAAAATTGATGGCTCTCAGTGCTCGTCATACAATTATAGGGGGAGATTTTAATTGTATTATGGATCCGGAAATAGATAGGATTCCCAAGAGCATTGCAGGAGTATCTCCCAGATCTAGACAATTGGTGGATTTGAACAAAGAATTAGGACTAGTAGATGTATGGAGATGCCTTCATCCACAGGGCAGAGATTTTTTTTTTACTCCAATCCACATAAATGTCATGCCAGAATCGATATGTTTTTTACCCCCTCGTTTTTTTTTAAATTGCATATCATCCTGTAAATAGGCAGTATAGCAATTTCTGATCACACTGCTGTATATATGGAAATCAAGGCGAGGAACAATGAGACATCCCCCCCGCCATTGGCGTATGGACCCCTTTCTGATGAAAGATAGTAAATTTGTAAAGTACTTCTCTAAAGAAATTAAAACTTTTTTAGAAATTAATTCAGATGCGGCTAGCAAGCCATCAATGATGTGGGAGACCATCAAAGCTTACGCGTGAGGTTTGATCATCTCACACTCAGCGATCCAGAAAAAATTAAAGGGAGAACAACAGTGTCTGCTTGAAGCCTGCTTAAAAGCGGCTGAAACAGCATACGCTGACAGACCTTCTATTATCAAATTACAAAGGATTACGCCCCTTAGGACAGCTCTAAACACCATGCTTACCCTAACGGCTAAGAGGGAAATATTATTTGCAAAACAAAGGTTATATGAATTTGGCGATAAACCTGGTAGATACTTAACATTTCTCGCAAAGAAAAAGAAGGCCCCTCAAATGGGTATTCTGACTCATGATCATAAAAGAATTAATGTAATCTTTAGAAAATTTTATTCTGATTTATATAAA
The DNA here is from genome assembly GCF_004010195.1 of Chiloscyllium plagiosum. Taxonomy (NCBI): domain Eukaryota; kingdom Metazoa; phylum Chordata; class Chondrichthyes; order Orectolobiformes; family Hemiscylliidae; genus Chiloscyllium; species Chiloscyllium plagiosum. The sequence goes on along the minus strand of NC_057716.1, from coordinate 50,150,624 downwards.
TCGCAGGATTGTGAAGACAGGACTCGGAGGATGCAGTCATTTTTTAAAAACCTGACCTTTCCGGACCTAACTCCGGAACAGGTATCGATCTTGAATGTTCCCCTAACAATCCAAGAAATACTTGATGCCATCAGGCAACTTCAGAGCGGTATGGCACCTGGCCCAATGGCTTTCAAGCTGAATTCTATAAAGAATTTACAGGAATATTGGCTGGGTAAAAACAATGACTGCAGATGCTGGAAACCAGATTCTGGGTCAATGGTGCTGGAAGAGCACAGCAGTTCAGGCAGCATCCGAGGAGCTTCAGCAAAATCGACGTTTACTTATGGACATGTATAACTATTCATACAGTCATGGTTGTCTCCTGCCTTCGTTGAAAGAGGAGAATATCTCTCTTATCCTCCAAAAAGGAAAGGACCCAGAAGATTGTGCATCATACAGACCGATATCCTTGCTAAATGTAGATTTTAAAATCCTCTCTAAAATGTTAGCATTGAGGCTAGAAAGGGTATTGCCACATATTATAAAGGAGGATCAGACGGGGTTGATTAAGGGCCGTAGATTAGGCAATAATGTTAGAAGGGTTTTGAATGTGATTCAAGCCTGCCATCAGGGAAAGATACCAGGAGTAGTAGTCTCACTAGACGCGGAAAAGGCATTCGACAGGGTTGAATGGTCATATTTGTTTTACACATTGGAAAGGTTTGGCGTTGGAAAGGTGTTTACCAAATGGGTCTCAACATTGTATAGTGATCCCAAAGCAGTTGTGATTACCAATGGATTAGGCTCAGATAGCTTCAGTGTGGATAGGGGTTGCCGTCAGGGATGTTCTCTTTCGCCATTGCTATTTACGCTAATAATTGAGCCACTAGCAGAAGATATACGGGCTGACCCTAATATAATGGCCCGGAGGATTGGTACAGGTAAACATAAAATTACCCTTTATGCAGATGATGTTCTTCTATTTCTCAGTAATCCTTTGATGTCCATGCCTCACTTAATCCAAGTTATTAATACATTTAGTGTATTTTCAGGCTATAAAATTAATTTCTCAAAATCGGAGGCTAAGCCAATGGGTGGCCTTGCTAGTATATCCCACTTATTGGACGGATCTCACTTTCCCTTTCGGTGGTCCCTGGAGGGTTTCTTACATTTAGGCATTTTTATTACCCCAGTATTTGGTCAGTTATACAAGGCTAACTTTGTGTACTTACTGGAAAGGATAAGGCAGGACCTCCAGCAATGGGGAGGCCCTGCAATTTCCTGGCTAGGTAGAATAGCACTAATTAAAATGAATGTCCTGTCCCGTCTCCTATACCCTATGAGAATGCTTCTGGTGATGCTGCCGAGGCTGCGATTACGTAAATTACATGGCCGGTTGGGTTCCTTTATCTGGAACCATAGACAGCCCCTCATTAAGCGGAAGAAGCTACAGCTTCCACAGGTAAGGGGAGAATTGGATTTCCCAGATTTTAGGAAATATCAGTTAAGTTCCCTATTATGTTACAGAGCTGATTGGGTCTTGTCTGACCCGCAATCAATCAATCTGGCTGGACATCGAGGCTTCTCAAGTAAAATGCCCTCTTATTAACCTTTTATTTTCAGACAAGAGGAAAATCATTATGGATCAATGTTAAAACCCTGTAATACTAAACACAATTAAAGCTTGGAATATAATGCGGCAAAATGAGGGGAACTCACATAAAACATCCCCCTGTGCTCAGATAGTGGGAGCATGGGGATTTCAACCGGGGCTTACAGATGTCACTTTCAAACTCTGGAGATCCAGGAGTATCTCATGTTTGGGGATCTGTTTAAAGAAGGGGTCCTGATATCTTTTGAACAGCTGCGTCAGAAATTTGGATTACCGAATGGAGACCTCTTTCGATACTTCCAAATTCGAGACTACATACAGAAGAAGACTACGTTATTAAATAGTCTTTATAAATCAGATAGAGAACGTAGAGTGCTGTGGCCAATAGGAGTATCTTCCATCTGCATTATTTATCATTTATTACATGATGAAGTATCGGGAGATATGGACAATCTGCTTAAAACATGGGAACAGGATTTAGGACTGGAAATGTCATTTGGGAAAACGCAAGAATCACCATCTACAACTGAACTCAGGCCATTCAGTTGAAGATACTTCATAGGGCCCATTGGCAAAATTTAAGGCAGGAGCATCTCCAATGTGTTCCAAATGTAAAATAGAGGTGGGCACTCTTGTACATTGCTTATGGACCTATTATAAGATATTGGACTAAAGTAGCAAGTACTCTGACAAAAATCTTAGGAACGGAAATTACAGTTGACCCTGTATCTCTCCTTCTGGGTTTTTCGAACTTACCCTCCCTGGATATGCACGGAAAGAGATTATTTTCTATTCTCTCTTTCTGTGCAAGGAAAAATATTTTGGTATACTGGGTGGCTGAGGGCCCCCCTGGACTTTCGAATTGGTATAGATTAATCATGGAATGTATTCCCCTTGACTTCCTTACAAATATGGTGCACCAAAAGACTGCATTATTCCATAAAATATAGTAGCCCTTCTTGAATTACATAAATATAAATATTTCGGCCATCCTAACAAGGGCTTTTATTCAATTGAGATGGCGAACCTGGCTGGTCCGGGGCCCCTTGAGAGGAATCCCGTACGAATACAGGTTTTGTTACGATTTGATGTTAATACATTCCGAGCATGTATCTCATTACCCAATTTCTGTGTTATCCGTCGTTTTTTTTTCTCTTCTTTGAATAATGTAAGAGACTTAATTATACACTCTGGTTAGTTGTAGGTTAGATTAGTAGTTAGTTGAGTTTTGTTTTTTTTCTGTTTTAAATTTTGTTTGTTATTTATTTAAGATTTAATTGTATATCAATGTTTATACTTGGGTTTTTTTAATTTGTAAACTTGTAAAAATATGTTACATTTTCAATAAAAATATCTATTAAAAAAAAACTTATGAGCGCGGGAGTCCTCCATTTCTGGTTTTCAGTGGCAGTGGTTGCAGCAACTCGAAGGGCAGGAACTTGCACCAGGGGCCTGCTAGGAGCAGTGAGTCACTGATTTGTGCTTTTAAATTTGAAGTCAGAGAGCAGAGGTTTCTGGGAAAGGAGGGACTTCTTATTTTTATTTTCGTCCTGCTATATAAGTCAGTGTCTTCTCAACCCGAGACCCTACATTTGTAGGGCCTCCCACCCAACCACCTTCTCCAACCTTAAAAGACCAGTGACATATCAGATAAGCGTCTCTATTTTACTTTGTGACTAGGGGGCTAGCAGGAATGGCAGTGCAGGGAAAGCAATGTTACTCCTGCATGATGGTTGAGGTCAGGGACACCAAGAGTGTCCCATCCAAGTACCGTCTGCAGGAAGTGCACTCAACTCTCGTCCCTCCAAGACAGTGTTAGGGAACTGGAGCAGGAGCTGGATGAACTTCGGATCATTCTGGAGGCAGAATCTGTGATCGATAAGAGTTACAGGGAAGTAATTACTCCTAGGCAAGAAGAAAGCTGGGTGACTGTTCTAAAGGGGAAAAAAAACAGTAAGTGGAGTGATCCCATGTGGTCGTTCCCCTGAAAAACATGTATACCGTTTCGGATACTGTTGAGGGGGATGACATACCAGGGGCAAGCAGTGGGGCTCAGGTGTCTGGCACAGAGCCTGTCCCTATTGCACAGAAGGGAAGGAGGGAAAGGAGGAGAGTGTTAGTCATTGGGGACTCAATAGTTAGAGGCTCAGATAGAAGGTTTGTAGGGAACGAACGAGACTCGCAGTTAGTGTCTTGCCTCCCAGTTGCCAGGTTCCGTGATGTCTCGGATCGTATCTTTGGGGTCCTGAAGGGAGAGGGTGACCAGCCTCAAGTCGTTGTCCATGTAGGTACCAACGACATAGGTAGAAAGAGGGACAGGGATGCAAGGCAGGATTTCAGGGAGTTGGGGTGGAAGCTGAGAGCTAGAACAAACAAAGTTGTTATCTCTGGATTGTTATCCATGCCATGTGATAGCGAGGCAAGGAATAGGAAGAGATATCAGCTGAACACGTGGCTGCAAGGATGGTGCAGGAGCGAGGGTTTCAGGTTTTTGGATAATTGGGGCCCATTCTGAGGAAGGTGGGACTTGTACAAATAGGACGGTCTTCACTTGAACCAGAGGGATACTAATATCCTGGGTGCGAAATTTGCAGGTGCTATTCGGGTGCATTTAAACTAGCTCAGCAGGGGGATGGGAACCAGAGGTGTAGCTGCAGTGCACAGGAGGATGAGAGTAGGAAGGACAGGGACAGGATTTCACGGTCACAGCAATGTGCTGGCACACAGCAAACTGGTTTGAAGTGTGTCTACTTCAACGGCAGAAGTATCCGAAATAAGGTAGGTGAGCTTGCAACATGGATAGGTACCTGGGACTTCGATGTTGTGTAGGTACCTGGGACTTCGATGTTGTGGCCATTCCAAAGACATGGATAGAGTAGGGTGAGGAATGGATGTTGCAGGTTCCAGGGTTTAGATCTTTCATTAAGAACAGGCAAGGCAGTAAAAGAGGAGGAGGCGTGGCCTTGTTAGTTAAAGATAGTATAACAGCGGCTGAGAGAATGGTTGATGAGGACGGTTCTACTGAGCTAGTGTGGGCTGAGGTGAGAAACAGGAGAGGAGAGGTCACACGGAGTTTTTTTTATAGGCCTCCGCAGAGTTCCAGGGAGGTGGAAGAGAGGATTAGCAAAATTATTCTGGGTAGGAGTGAAAGGAACAGGGGGGTGGTCATTATGGGGACTTTAACTTCCCCAACATTGATTGGGGATGTTATGGCTCTAGTACTTCGGAATAATCAGTTTTTGTCCAATGTGTGCAGGAGGGTTTCCTGACACAGTATATCGAAGGGCCGACAAGAGGGGAGGCCACACTGGATATGGTGCTTGGTAATGAACCAGGCCAGGTGTTTGATTTAGATGTCGGTGAGTACTTTGGAGAGAGTGACCATAATTCAGTTACGTTTAGTTTCGCGATGGAAAGGGATAGGTACATGCCATAGGTCAAGAGTTATCGAAGGGGCAAGGGCAATTATAATGTGATAAGGCAAGAATTAGGATGCATAGAATGGGGGAGCAAAATGCAGGGGATGAAGACAATGGAAATGTGGAGCTGGTTTAAGGAACAGATATTGCGTGTCCTTGATTGGTATGTCCCTGTCAGGCAGGGAGGAAGTGATAAGGTAAGGGAACCATGGTTTACTACAGAAATTGCATCTCTTGTTAAGAAGAAGAAAGAGGCTTACATGTTGATGAGGCAAGATGGTACAGATGAGGCGATGGAGAGTTACAGATCAGCTGGGAAGGATTTAAAGAGAGAGTTAAGAAGAGTAAAGAGAGGACACGAGCAGTCTTTAACAAATAGAATAAAGTAGAACCCTAAAGCTTTCTATAGGTATGTGAGGAATAAAAAAGATGATTAGGGTAGGAATAGGGCCAGTCAAAGACAGAAGTGGGAAGTTGAGTACGGACCCTGTAGGAATCGGAGAGGTGCAAAATGAACATTTCTCATCGGTGTTCACTCAGGAAAAGGAGAATATTGTAGAGGAGAAGAATGAGGTACAAGATATTAGATTAGAAAGGATCGAGGTTAGTTACGAACAGGTGTTATCAATTCTAGAAGGTGAAAGTAGACAAGTCCCCTGGGCCGGATGGGATTTATCCAAGGATTCTCTGGGAAGTTAGGGAGGAGATAGCAGAACCTTTGGCTTTGATATTTGAGTCGTCATTGTGTACAGGTTTAGTACCGGAGGATTGGAGGTTTGCAAATGTTGTGCCCTTGTTCAAGAAGGGCAGCGGAGATAACCCAGGTAATTATAGACCAGTGAGCCTTATTTCTGTTGTAGGAAAGGTTTTGGAAAGGATTATAAGAGATGAGATTTATAATCATCTAGCAAGCAACAATTTGATTTCAGATAGTCAACATAGTTTCGTCAAGGGAGGGTCATGTCTCACAAATCTCATTGAGTTTTTTGAGAAGGTGACCAAGCATGTAGATGAGGGTAGGGCAGTTGACGTGGTATACATGGGCTTCAGTAAAGCTTTTGATAAAGTTCCACATGGTAGGCTGATGGAGAAAATGCAGAGGTGTGGAATTGAGGGTGATTTAGCAGTTTGGATTAGAAACTGGCTTTCTGGAAGAAGGCAGCGAGTGGTGTTTGATGGAAAATATTTAGTCTGGAGTCCAGTTACTTGTGGTATGCCATAAGGATCTGTTTTGGGACCACTGCTGTTTGTCATTTTTATAAATGACTTAGACGCCGGCATAGGTGGGTGGATTAGTAAATTTGCAGACAATACTAAAGTTGGTGGAGTAGTGGACAGTTTGAAAGAATGTTACAGGTTGCAGGGGGACTTGGATAAACTGCAGAATTGGGTTGAGAGGTGGCAAATGGAATTTAATGCAGCTAAATTTGAGGAGATGCACTTTGGGAAGAATAACAGGAAGGCAAAGTACTGGGTCAATGGAAAGATTCTTGGTAGTGTGGATATGCAGAGGGATCTTAGAGTCCATGTGCATAGATCCCTGAAAGTTGCCACCCAGGTCGATAGTGCTGTTAAGAAGGCATACGGTGTGTTAGGTTTCATTCGTAGAGGGATTGAGTTCCAGAACCGCAATATCATGCTGCAACTATACAAAACGCTGGTGCGTCCACACTTGGAATACTGTGTACAGTTCTGGTCGCCCCATTTCAGAAAGGATGTGGAAGCATTGGAAAAGGTGCAGTGGAGATTTACCAGGATATTGCCTGGTCTGGAGGGAAGGTCTTATGAGGAAAGGCTGAGAAACTTGGGTCTGTTCTCATTGGAAAGAAGGCGGCTGAGGGGGGATTTGATAGAGACATACATACAAGATGATCAGAGGATTAGATATTGTAGACAGTGAAAGACGTTTTCCTAGGATGATGACGTCAGCTTATATGAGAGGGCATAACTACAAATTGAGGGGTGATAGATTTAAGACAGATGTCAGAGGCAAGTTCTTTACGCAGAGAGTGGTAAGGGCATGGAATGCTCTTCCTGCTAAGGTAGTCAACTCATCCACATTAGGGACATTTAAACAATCCTTAGATAAGCACATGGATGATATTGGGATAGTGTAGGGGGACGAGCTGAGAATAGTTCACAGGTCGGCGCAACATCGAGGGCCGAAGGGCCTGTTCTGCGCTGTATTGTTCTATGTTCTAAGACTTCTGAAATTATGAAATTATCAGTTATCAGGGCTCAGGATATTCAACAGCTTCCCAGAGATAGAAGCAGCCAACTGCATATGATAATTATTTCTTAAAGCTCAAGGGTCAAAAGTGTTCCCTCTGGGCCTGCAAGCAAATTAATCTTACTTCTGTTGATTCCACCTTATTCTCACAGCCACCACTGAAGTATTCCTATTTTGATCATTAGGCTACCTGAGAGTCGACAGGATGTAAATTCTAAAACCAATAAGGTTAAGATCCAACTGCAAATCATTCAGGTCAATTTTCATCAACTGTTATTTCCTGATTTCCACTCTTTTGAAAACAAGGTTAAATGCCAGTTTATAATTCAAAATGTTATAACACACCTCAAGTTCCTCAGCTAGAGAATGGCACTTCTTTAGTCAGAATAAATAGACTCTGCAAACGAAGGGTGCATTGGTACTTCTAACACAAATCATCTAACAGTTAAAAATGATGGATCTTCTTTCACTCTCCATGCTCAGAGCAAAACCTCAGTGTAATATATCTAATTTACCACAGACCAAGAACTGAATCTGGGTAGGTATGGATCACAATTCCACATCGTGCATTTATTTCCCAAACTAAAAGGCACCACACAATACATGACAAAACGGAAAGAAACCATTCAGCTGATTGACTGAACTGACTCTTTGAAAATGCTACCTAGTTTAGTTCCACATTTCAGATTTTACTATGTAAATCTGCATACTCTTCAGGTACATATCCAATTCACATTTCAAAGTTCCAATGAAATCTGCTTGCTTTACGCTTTCAGGTAGTGGATGTCAAATCTTACTAATCCTGTGTGTGAGGAAAGTCTTTCTCATTTTCCTTATAGTTTTTTTTGACAATTTTATAACATTTATTAATCGCACTTGCACTTTCAAAACCACACAGAATTACCAGTACTTTCATTCGTCTTCTCTATTCTAAGGAAAACTGTCTCATCTTGTCCAATGTATCCAAAGACCTCACTTAATTTATCCTTGGTATTATCATGGTAAAACCTTTTCTATAACCAAAGATCCTCCTAAAATGTGATGCCCAGAATTGAGTACAACATTGCATTTGAGGCTGAACCAAGGATTTATAAAGGTTTAGGACTATTGCTTTATTTTGTATTCAATGACCCCAGTTACAATGTCAAGTATCCCATATGCTTAACTACCACCTTCAGAATATTTTTGAATAAGTATCCACTCAAAATAGTACGATTTAGAATGTTTGTTCCCCCCTTTCACACACAACTGCATTAAATTGTACATACCATGAGTTTGCCTATTGCACTAATCTATGTATTTTTGAAGTCCACTTCTTTCCTGGTCAAGATTTACTATATTGCCAAGCTTTGTCTCATGTACAATATTCAAAATTATATTCCCCATACCCTGAATTCATGTCATTGATACACAAGAAATATGCGGATACTAATATGATCTTCTGGGGATTTCACTGCATGCTTCTCAATTTATTTATTTATTCTATGTGCTTCTTTCCAATTAAGTCTTTAATGTGGTACTTGAACAAATACATTTGAAAATCCATACGTGTATACAAAACGTACATTACCTTCAACCACCTTCCGTTACTTCATCAATAAGGTTAATCAAACATTATTTGCCTTAACAAATCTCTGTTGACTGACATTTATTAGTTTCTCTAAATTGGAATCAATTTTGTTCTTGACAATGGTCTCAAATAGTTTTTCTACCAATTTGCCTGGAGTCACCAGATTTATCCCTCCCATTGTGGCAAGTCTCAAAATAAGTATACTTTTAAGCGGAAGTAATATTGTCACTGCGTATGACCTGACATTATGGAAGTTTCATATCCCATCTTACCTCAGGGATCACCTGAAGCACAATATGTAATGGAAGCACGCTGCTCATTTGAAATTTTATGTTTGTATATAAGAGTAAGATTCTTTAATATCTATGCCTAGTTTCTGTGGTTATGGGAGATAATACTACCATTTCTACATCAGGCAAGATACCCTGCTGGAAGCAAAATTACATCACCGCCTCCTTTTTGTTTGAAAACAGGTTACAACATTAGCAATCATCCAGTCTTCTGGTACCACTCCCTTATCCACGGAGGAGTACATGATTGTGGTCAAATGCTTTTTACTACTATTTTTGCTTTGGTTTTTTTGCCACTCAATCACTTCCAGTTTTCTACAGATCTTAAGTTTCCTCTCTGCTGGAACATCCTGATTTCCCTATCCCTTCAATATTCATTTAAACTACCACATTGGTCCCATCTGAGTTGAGGAGCAACCTTTCAGCTGTTGTGATGAACCAGACCAACTCCTTCAAGTATATCAAGGAGATAGCATAGACCCTAACTTTTGTCTTATTTAAGGCGCTGTGTTCCAGATATAACCCGACTGGTTACATTACTCAGCTTTCGGCAAAACACACCTTATTCCTAATCTACAGTTAAAATATAAACAAAATAAAGAATTAGTACAAACTAATTCTGTTGGAAAACTTAATAGAATAACAGAATATTTAACTAAACAGGACATGTTCCAATTTAGTAACATCCAATAAACACACTCTTGGCAAAGGTAAAGTCAGCAAAACAGATTGTCTCACATGCGATTCAGGCAGCAGTCAGAGAGAACTACAGATTTTTGCAGTGGCAGGGAGATAGCTTCCACAAACAACTACAAAACCCCAACAACTGCTGTGAGCCAAATAAAAACCTTGGTTCTGTGGGAGTCTGGCTCTACCATTCATGCTGCTTCTATTGTTCCAATTTCAAAGAAAAAACCCCAAAGACTCCCAAATTGCTTACCTTATTGGCTTGGAAGAGAAAGCTCAGTACCTACAGTTCAAAACCTCAAGAAAAAAACCTGCTAAAGAATACTACGGTCACACTGTATAGGTCTCCACTACTGCACAACTGTTCCCAATGCTCCAGAAATATGAAAACTGAATGTAGCGACAGTTATCCAAGTTCTACACATTTTCTTGCTATTATGATTCTCAATAGCATACATATAGACAACAGAACATAAAACATTACTGCGCAGTACAGACCCTTCAGCCCTCGATGTTGCACCAACCTATGGAACCAATCTGAAGCCCATCTAACCTACACTATTCCATTATCATCCATATGTTTATCCAATGACCATTTAAATGTGCTTAATGCTGGCGAGTCTACTACTGTTGCAGGCAGGGCATTCCACGCTCTTACTACTCTGAATAAAGAGTATTTTGCATCAGTATTTACTGTGGAAAAGGATATGGAAGATACAGACTGTAGGGAAATAGATGGTGACATCTTGCAAAATGTCCATATTACAGAGGAAGAAGTGCTAAATGTTTTGAAATGGGTAAAGGTGGATAAATCCCCAGGACCTCATCAGGTGTACCCTAGAACTCTGTGGGAAGCTACAGAAGCGATTGCTGGGCCTCATGCCGAGATATTTGTATCATCGATAGTCACAGGTGAGGTGCCGGAAGACTGGAAGTTGGCAAACGTGGTGCCACTGTTTAAGAAGGGTGGTAAGGACAAGCCAGGGAACTACAGATCAGTGAGCCTGACGTCGGTAGTGGGCAAGTTGTTGGAGAGAATCCTGAGGGACAGGAGGATTGATTAGGGATAGACAACATGAGAAGAAGTAACAAAAAAGATTGATGAGGGCAGGGCGGTAGATGTGATCTATATGGACTTCAGTAAGACGTTCAACAAGGTTCCCCATGGGAGACTGATTAGCAAGGTTAGATCTCATGGAATACAGGGAGAACTAGCCATTTGGATACAGAACTGGCTCAAAGGGAGAAGACAGAGGATGGTGGTGGAGGGTTGTTTTTCAGACTGGAGGCCTGTGACAAGTAGAGTACCACAAGGATCAGTGCTGGGTCCTCTACTTTTTGTCATTTACATAAATGATTTGGATGTGAGCATAAGAGGTATAGTTAGTAAGTTTGCAGATGACACCAAAATTGGAGGTGCAGTGGACAGCGAAGAGGGTTACCTCAGATTACAACAGGATCTTGACCAGATGGGCCAATGGGCTGAGAAGTGGCAGATGGAGTTTAATTCAGATAAATGCGAGGTGCTGCATTTTGGGAAAGCCAATCTTAGCAGGACTTATACACTTAATGGTAAAGTCCTCAGGAGTGTTGCTGAACAAAGAGACTTCGGAGTGCAGGTTCATAGCTCCTTGAAAATGGAGTTGCAGGATAGTGAAGGCGGCGTTTCGTATGCTTTCCTTTATTGGTCAGAGTATTGAGTACAGGAATTGGGAGGTCATGTTGTGGCTGTACAGGACGTTGGTTAGGCCACTGTTGGAATATTGCATGCAATTCTGGTCTCCTTCCTATCAGAAAGATGTTGTGAAACTTGAAAGGGTTCAGAAAAGATTTAAAAGGATGTTGTCAGAGTTGGAGGAATTGAGCTATAAGAAGAGGCTGAACAGGCTGGAGCTGTTTTCCTTGGGGTGTGGGAGGCTGAGGGGTGACCTTATAGAGGTTTACAAAATTATGAGGGGCATACATAGGATAAATAGGCAAAGTCTTTTCCCTGGGGTCAGGGAGTCCAGAACTAGAGGGCAAAGGTTTAGGGTGAGAGAGGAAAGATGTAAAAGAGACCTATGGGGCAACTTTTTCACACAGAGAGTAGTACTTGTATGGAATGGGCTGCCAGAGAAGGTGGTGGAGGCTGGTACAATTGCAACATTTAAGAGGCATTTGGATGGGTATATGAATGGGAAGGGTTTGGAGGGATATGGGCCGGGTGCTGCAGGTGGGACTAGATTGGGTTGGGATGGACAGGTTGGACCGAAGAGGCTGTTTCCATGCTTTACATCTCTATGACTCTATCTCTGACATTGTTGTGGTTCTGTTCGCCGAGCTGGAAGTTTTTGTTGCAAACGTTTCGTCCCCTGGCTAGGCGACATCATCAGTCCTTGGGAGCCTCCTGCGAAGCGCTTCTTTGATGTTTCCTCCGGTGTTTATAGTGGTCTGTCCCTGCCGCTTCCGGTTGAAGACAGGAAGGCAGCTAACAATCCGCATACATGAACATCAACTAGCCACGAAACATCACGACCAGCTATCCTTAGTAGCCACACACGCAGACAACAAGCAACATGAATTCGACAAGGACAACACTACTATCATAGGGCAAGCCAAACAGAGAACAGCCAGGGAATTCCTAGAGGCATAGCATTCATCCACAAACTCCATCAACAAACACATCGACCTGGACCCAATATACCAACCACTACAGCGGACAGCTGAAACTGACAACCGGAAGCGGCAGGGACAGACCACTATAAACACCGGAGGAAACAACAAAGAAGCGCTTCGCAGGAGGCTCCCAAGCACTGATGATGTAGCCTAGCCAGGGGACGAAACGTTTGCAACAAAAACTTACAGCTCGG
>NC_057716.1:50130001-50137951 GCF_004010195.1 Chiloscyllium plagiosum | reverse complement strand
ACTTGGTCTGTGTGTGTGTCTTTCCTGTATACCCTTGTAGTGAATTCTCCGTTCGGTGTTCTCTGTATCATCACGTCTAGGAATGGGAGTTGGCTATCCTTTTCTTCTTCTCTCGTGAGTCGGATTCCTGTGAGTGTGGCGTTGATGATCCGGTGTGTTTTTTCTATTTCCGTGTTTTTAATGATTACAAACGTGTCATCGATATATCTGACACAGAGTTTGGGTTGAATTTGTGGTAGGACTGTTTGTTCTAACCTTTGCATAACTGCCTCTGCTATGAGTCCTGAGATTGGTGATCCCATGGGTGTTCCGTTGATTTGTTCGTATATTTGGTTGTTGAATGCGAAGTGTGTTGTGATATACGAACAAATCAATGGAACACCGGAGGAAACATCAAAGAAGCGCTTCGCAGGAGGCTCCCAAGCACTGATGATGTCGCCTAGCCAGGGGACGAAACGTTTGCAACAAAAACTTCCAGCTCGGCGAACAGAACCACAACAACGAGCACCCGAGCTACAAATCTTCGCACAAATCTATCTCTGATCTCTGTCCAAATCTATCACCCCTCAATTTAAAGTTATGTATCCTCGTTTTAGTCATCACCATCCAAAGAAAAAGGGTCTCACTGTACTCCCTATCTAATCCTCTGATTATCTTGTATGCTTCTAATAAGTCACCTCTTAACCTTCATCACTCTAACAAAAACAGACTGAAAACAGCCTCAAGTCCCTTGGCCTTTCCTCATAAGATGTTCCCTCCATACCAGGCAACATCTTGGTAAATCTCCTCTGCACCCTTTCCGATGCTTCCAAATCCTTCCTATAATGCGGTGACCAGAACTGTACGCAATAGTCCAAGTGCAGCCGCACCAGAGTTTAGTACAGCTGAGGCATAATCTCTTGGCTCTGAAACTCAATCCCTCTACCAATAAATGCTAACATACTGTACGCCTTCTTAACAATCCTATCAACCAAGGTGGCAACTTTCTGAGATCTATGTACATGAACACCGAGATCTCTCAGCTCATCCACACCACCAAGAATGTTACCAATAGCACAGTACTCTGCATTCCTGTTACTCCCTCCAAAGTGAATTACCTTTCTGAAATAAACTCCATTTGCCATCTCTCAGCCAGGCTCTGCAGCTTATCTATATCGCTCTGTAACCTACAACATCCTTCCACATTGTCCACAATTCTACAGACTTTCGGGTCATCCGCAAATTTACTAACCCAATCCTTCTACGCCCTCATTCAGGTCATTTATAAAAATGACAAACAACAGTGGCACCAAATAGATCCTTGCGGTACACCACTAGTAACTGAACTGCAGGATGAATATTTGCCAAAAACCACCAACATCTGTCTTCTTTCAGCTAGCCAATTTCTGATCCAAACCACTAAATCACCCTTAATCCCATGCCTCTGTATTTTCTGTAATAGCCTACCACGGGGAACCTTTTCAAAAGCTTTACTGAAATCCAAATACACCACATCAACTGCTTTAGTCTCATCCACCTGTATGGTCACCTTCTCAAAGAACTCAATAAGGCTTGTGAGGCATGACCTACCCTTCACAAAACCGTGTTGACTATCCCTAATCAAATTATTCCTTTCTAGATGATTTAAAACCCTATCTCTTATAATCCTTTCCAAAACTTTGCCCACAACAGAAGGTAGGCTCACTGGTCTATAATTATTCAGGGTTGTCTCTACTCCCCTTCTTGAACATCTCATCTAGTAGCCTGTATCTCAGTATTCTCCTCACCAACATTGTCTTTTTCCTGTGTGAATACTGACAAAAAATTTAGTGTCTCTATCTCTTCAGACTCCATACATAACTTATCACTACTGTCCTTGACTGGCCTTAATCTTACCCTAATCATTCTTTTATGCCTGACAAACCTATAGAAAGCTTTAGGGTCTTCCTTGATCCTATCCTCCAAGACTTCTCATGTCCCGTCCTTACTCTTCTGAGCTCTCTCTAGGTCTTTCCTGGTGAACTTGTAACTCACAAGCGCCCTAAACTGAGTCATCACATCTCATCTTTACATAAGCCTACTTCTTCTTCTTGACAAGAGATTCAAGTTCTGTGTTGTATATTGACTTCAGCAAGGCATTTGAAAAGGTCCCCTATGGTAGGCTCATTCATAAAGTCAGGAAGTATGGGATGCAGGGAGATTTGGCTATCTGGATTCAGAATTGGTTGGCTGACAGAAGGCAGAGAGTGGTTGCAGATGGAAAGTATTCTACCTGGAGGTCAGTGTTGAGTGGGGTCCCGCAGGGCTCTGTTTTTGGGCCTCTGCTCTTTGTAGTTTTTAGAAATGACTTGGATAAGGAGGTTGAGGGGTGGGTTAGTAAATTTGCATGACACAAAGGTTGGAGGTGCCATTGATAGTATCGAGGGCTATTGCAGGCTGAAGCGCGACAGAGACAGGATGCAGAGCTGGGCTGAGAAATGGCAAATGGAGTTCAACCTGGGTAAATGTGAAGTGTTGCCTTTTGGAAGGTCGAACTCGAATGCTGAATATAGGATTAAAGACAGGATTCTTGGCAGTGTGGAGGAACAGAGGGATCTTGATATTCAAGTATATAGATCCTTCAAAGTTGCCACCCAAGTGGATAGGATTGTTAAGAAAGCATATGCTGTTTTGGCTTTCATTAACAGAGGGATCGAGTTTAAGAGCCACGAGGTTTTGCTACAGCTCTGAAAGTCCCTGGTGAGGCCACACTTGGAATATTGTGTGCAGTTCTGGTCACCCTATTATAGGAAATATACAGAGGCTTTGGAGAGGGTGCAAAGAAGGTTTACTAGGATACTGCCTGGACTGGAGGGCTTGCCTTGTGAAGAGAGGTTGACTAAGCTCGGACTTTTCTCTCTGGAGAGGAGGAGGAAGAGAGGTGACCTGATCGAGGTATACAAGATAATGAGTATAATGGATCAAGTCAATAGCCAGAGACTTCTCCCCAGGACAGGACTGACTGGCGTGAGGGGTCATAGTGTTAAGATATTAAGAGAAAGGTATAGAGGGGATGTCAGAAGAAGGTTCTTTACACAGAGAGTTGTGAATGCATGGAATGCATTGCCAGCGGTGGTTTGGAAGCAGAGTCATTAGGGACATTTAAGCGACTGCTGGACATGCACATGGATAGTAGTGAATTGAGGGGTGCAAAGGTTAAGTTATTTTATTTTATATTAGGTTAATGTTCAGCACAACATCGTGGGCCAAAGGGCCTGTTCTGTGCTGTACTTTTCTATGTTCTATGTTCTTCAGTAAATCATGGTTCCCTCGCTTGACATTTTCCACCCTGCTTGGCAGGTACATACTTATCAAGGAGGTGCAGTAGCTGTTCCTTGAACAAGCTCATTTCAATTGTGCCAATGCCGTGCAGTTTCCTTCCCCATCCTATGCATCGTAAATCTTGCCTAATCGCATCATAATTGCCTTTCGCCCAGCGGAATATACCTATCCCTTTCCATTGTTAAATTAAATGTAACTGGATTGTGGTAACTATCACCAAAGTGCTCACCTACCTCCAAATCTAACACCTGGCCTGGTTCATTACCCAGTACCAAATCCAATCTGGTCTCGCCTCTTGTTGGCCTATCTACATACAGGGTCAGGAAACCCTCCTGCACACAATGGACAAAAACTGATCCATCTAAAGTCCTCAATCCATAGCATTTCTAGTCAATATTTGCAAAGTTGAAATCTCCAGTAACAACTACCTGTTACTCTCGCTCCTATCCAGAATCATTTTTGCAATCCTTTCCTCCATATCTCTGGAACTTTTTGGAGGTCTATAGAAAACTCCCAACAGGGTGACCTCTCCTTTCCTGTTTCTAACGTCAGCCCATACTATCTCAGTCAGTGAGTTCTCATCAAACGTCTTTTCTGCCACTGTAATACTGTCCTTGACTAGCAATTCCACACCTCTCCCTCTTTTACCACCTTCCCTGATCTTACGGAAACATCTAAATCCTGGAACGTGCAACAACCATTCCTGTCCCTGCTCTATCCATGTCTCCAAAATGGTCACAACATCAAAGTCCTAGGTACCAACCCATGCTGCAAGTTCACCCATCTTAGTCCAGGTGCTCCTGGCATTGAAGTAGACACTGCAAACCACCTTCCTGCTTCTGGTAAACTCCTGTGACCTTGAAACCTTATCATGACCTCACTACTCTCAACTTACTGTACACTGGAACTACAATTAATGTTCCCATGTCCCTGCTGAATTAGTTTAAACCCTCCTGAACAGCATTAGCAAATTTTCTCCCCAGGATATTGGTACCCCTTTGGTTCAGTTGTAGACGATCCCATTTGTAGAGGTTCCATCTACCCCACAATGAGCCCCAATTATCCAGATACCTGAATCCCTCCCTCCTGTACCATTCCTGTAGCCACAGGTTCAACTGCTCTACCTGTTCCTCGTCTCATTAGCTTGTGGCACGGATAACAAACCAGAGATAACAACTCTGTTTGTTCTAGCTCTAAGCTTCCACTTTCGCTCCTTGAATTTCTGCCTTACATCCCCATCGTTGGTGCGTTGATGGACAACTTGGTGCTCCCCCTCCCACTTAAGGATCCCGAAAACAAGATCAGAGACATCACGGACCCTGGCAGCTGGGAGGCAATACACCAACCATGAGTGGCTACCATACACACAGAAAGTGTGTATGGTAGATATATAAGAGACAAACATCTTTAAAGTCATGTACTTACACAATTTTTCCTAATTTTTGAAATTCTGTTTTGGAACTTCATTTCTTTTCCCACATTATTATTTTTGCATGGGTAATTACTGCTGCAATCTGTTTCCTCTGAAAGAACATCATCGTACATTGAGGAAATATAGAATCACTCAAGAAAATGGTGAAAATTCACTTTCTTTTTACTTTCTGCCATCTTACTTCTATGTGACAGCTTCCAAGTAGGAATAATGGACCATTTCTAGAGGGACATGGGAATCCCAGAAAAGTTATTCTCGAGAAGTATGTAAATTCCTGTACAACCTTACCTAAATGAATGCGAAGACTCAGTAAAATAACCAGGAAAGTTAAGGCTCCCTCAAGCATAGACCTTTCATGCTCGGTGTCAAGTGCTGCATTTTGATGCTGTGATGCCATTGTCAGTAAATCCACCACTTTAAATCTAGACAAAGGAACAAGATACCCCAGAAACGTTACACAGTCATTTGGTTATATCTCTCAGCTTGCACATTTCAAGACAATTTGCAAGAATACCAATTCAAGGAAAAAAACCAACATATATAAATGAGTGTGCTGATGATTGGCAAGTAAACTCTAAGTGAAGAGATACTGCCTTGACGAGCACACCCATTAATGCTGGTTGACAGCTAACTGGAAGGCTTTGTTTAAATTTTAAACCATGCAGATTGACTCTGATTAGTCAGGGCATTGCCGTCAAAAACGGAGCAGTGAATTGCTGACAACCTACATGGTTTAAAATTTAAGCAGTAAAATTAGTGCAGATGTGGAAGCAAACTTGGAATATTCCAGCTTTTTTCTTTTGCTGAAGTCTCTATAGATAATTCTCAAAACTTGTGTATTCTCAAAGAATAATCAAGCATACAATTGCAAACCAGATGTCCCAATGTTCCCAAACGCATGAAGTCCACATTAGGCTTTACCTGGCACAGCACTAGAAGTACTCACCTTTCAAAAACAGATGAAACAAAATAATCTGGATCCAGCCTAGAAGCACAAATCTAGGGGAAAAGAATTTGAAGATTTTCAATTTATTTAATGATAATCTTCAATAATTTAAATAAATATATTCAGTCTTAAACATGCTGATTTAAAATTCTAGCACATATACTACACACGAGCTGCAGCAAACCTCAAGATGTCAAACATGGGCATACCTGGAGAAGGAAGATATCTGGGTCAATCATAGAGTTGCAAAAGTGGGACTGAACATAGGTCATAGCCTGTCCTTTAATTTGCAGACCATTTCTAACCCACATGTTGCTGTGTATCTCCGATAGACTTGCCTAAAAAAGTTAATAGCCTTTCAGTTCTTAATTCACATGTATACCAACAAATTGAACAGTCAAAACTTTTCATACACTTGAACTCGACATTAATATGCAAATCTCTCGGCTATTTAGAAGCTTTATTCTTAAGTTTAACTGTAAAAATATCACAGAAGGTGTATGTGTATACAAACATTATACTAAAAAGTTGTGTTGGTTTCCATAACTCAGAGTACGTTCGTTAAATAGGTCAACATAAATTTGAACAATTTAGTGACAAACTCTTAGTTACAATTGTGTGTTCCCCCTATTTACCTACAGAATAGGGATAAAATGGCACAGAACAAAGTCTCATTGAGACTTTGCCTGGTCCAAGGGTGATTAGGTCATACCAATTATGACCAAGAACCTTATGCAGGCCTTATATATGCAGGCACACAATATTTCATTGCTTGTGAGAGTTTGTAGGCTACTCCATAATTAAAACATTGCCATACATTTGGAAACATAAGTGCTACATTCTCCATGCTGGAGGAGAAAGTAAGGACTGCAGATGCTGGAGATCAGAGCTGAAAATGTGTTGCTGGAAAAGCGCAGCAGGTTAGGCAGCATCCAAGGAACAGGATAATCGACATTTTGGGCATAAGCCCCTCTTATGCTGTTCAAATTTGAAAAAGACTCAAGCATTGGCCCACTTTCAAATATTTCATAGGAACATCGGAACAGGAGGAGGCCACAAGGCCCCGAGAGTTTGTTCTACCATTCAATGAGATCATAGCTGATTGGTGGTCCAACTGCACAAACCTGCCTTTGGTCCGTATTCCTTAATACCATGGCTTAACAAAACAAATCTACCTCAGATTTAAAATTCACAACTAATCTCGCATCCACTGTTGTTTGTGGAGGAGCTCCAAACATCAATTGCCCTTTAGGGGTAGAACATCTCTTCTGAACAATCCGATCAGAGTATCCCTCCAGTTAGAGTCATAGAGATGTACAGCATGGAAACAGACCCTTCGGTCCGACCCCTCCATGCCGACCAGATATCCCAACCCAATCTAGTCCCACCTGCCAGCACCCGGCCCATATCCCTCCAAACCCTTCCTATTCATATACCCATCCAAATGTCTCTTAAATGTTGCAATTGTACTAGCCTCCACCACTTCCTCTGGCAGATCATTCCATACCAGTACCACCCTCTGTGTGAAAAAGTTGCCCCTTAGGTCGCTTTTATATCTCTCCTCTCACCCAAAATCTATGCCCTCTAGTTCTGGACTCACCGACCCCAGGGAAAAGACTTTGCCCATTTACCCTATCCATGCCCCTCATAGTTTTGTAAACCTCTATAAGGTCACCCCTCAGCCTCCGACGCTCACATCCAAATCATTTATGTAAATGACAAAAATTAGAGGACCCAGCACCAATCCTTGTGGCACTCCACCGGTCAAAGGCCTCCAGTCTGAAAAACAACCCTCCACCACCACCCTCTGTCTTTTACCTTTGAGCCAGTTCTGTATCCAAAAGGCTAATTCTCCCGGTATTCCATGAGATCTAACCTTGCTAATCAGTCTCCCATGTGAAACCTTGTTGAACGCCTTACTGAAGTCCATATAGATCACATCTATCGCTCTGCCCTCATCAATCCTCTTTGTTACTTCCTCAAAAAACTCAATCAAGTTTGTGAGACATGATTTCCCACGCACAAAGCCATGCTGACTATCCCTAATTAGTCCTTGCCTTTCCAAATACACGGACATCCTATCACTCAGGATTCCCTCCAACAACCTGCCCATCACCGACGTCAAGCTCACTGGTCTATAGTTCCCTGGCTTGTCCTTACCACCCTGATTTACTATATCAGAATAGATTTTTTTCTAAATTGTGTATTTAGACATGACCAATATATTACATTTCCAAATTTGTGTCTGTGTGAGAGAGAGAGAGAGAGCGAG
>NC_057716.1:50045546-50129960 GCF_004010195.1 Chiloscyllium plagiosum | reverse complement strand
GAGCGAGAGCACACAGAGAGAGAAAGAGAGAGAGAGAGAGAGAGAGAGAGAGAGAGAGAGAGAGAGACACACAGAGAATGACACAGAGAGAGACGGACAGAGAGACTGACAGAGAGAGAGAGAGAGAGACACACAGAGAAACTGTGCTTCCTCTTTCTGAATAATTAACTGGATTGATTACCTGAATATGTTCCAGGTGGTTTCAAGTACATTTTCAGATACAAAATAGTATCGGTATAATGTCACAGAATGAGAAAATGAAACTTTTGATTGGAAAATGTACAAAAAAAGTAAGTGTTTTTTTGCTTATAAAATCTAGAAATTATACGCCCAGACTTCTGAGATTGGCTAATGAAGTATATATTTTTCTTGAAACAATTTTTTAAAAATCATTGAGTAAATTTAGCCACGCTGTTGTGAAACACAAAATTTATCTTTGTTCAAAATGCTCTTTAGGAGGTTGCAACTTCAGTTGAAGAATAAACAAGGGACATTTTTACAACCGACCTTTTCTCTTTGATACATGTTCCCTGACTAGTGATTCATGATTGTCATAAACAGTTAATAAAAATCTCTGAACCGTATATCTGCTTTATTCATATAAAGCCTCTCCATTGTGTTATTTCTACAGTTGCACAAAAACAAGTCACCAAAACAAATGAAACCAGAAGTGCAATCATTATTAAGCACTACTCTTGGCTTGAAACAGATCATGCAGACTGAACATGGTTGCAGCAAGGACTTAGACAGTACAAATGACATGCACCAACAAAAAAATCAAAACACCTGAATTTGAAGTGGATGAACCATCATTTTCATTAGCATCTCTTGATCTGGCAGGAGTGAATCAAGGTCTAATTGCTGACATCTAATAGCCTGTAAAGAAGTCAAAATATTACAATGCATATAATAGGTAAGTTCACACATGAATTCAATTATTTATCTTAAAATTAATGACATTTGACAAATTAGAAAACACAAATTAATAAGTGTCTTCTATTGCACTGCATATCTTTCAAAATATTTTTGCACTGACATTATTATTATATTATTCAAACTTATATTATTCAAACTATTATATGGCAACAGTGAAGTTAAGGGACAAAACAGCATCAACATTTTAAGAAACAATGTCTGTTCAAGAAACCACATCTTTTTTGTTTCTTGAATTATGGGTTGAAATTGGGAATGCTCTAAAGAGGGAATGGAAGGATTTTTTTGGAATAACAAGTCAAACTAACCAGTGTACTACCCCCTCATTCCTGACAAAGAGCTTATGCTCAAAATGCGACTCTCCTGCTCCTCAAATGCTGCCTGACCAGCTGTGTTCTTCAAGTACCACACTCTTCGACTCTGAACCCCAGCATCTAGTCCTCACTTTCTCCTATATGCACTATTCTTACTTTTGAGAACACCACGACCAGGTAAAGCGGCATCACCTGGTGCTCAGGCAACTCTTCCCAGAGACAGTATATTAATTGGCTTTTCAATTGGCACCAGTTGTTTTATGTTCAGATAGCAACAAGTCTTTGATTAGTGAGGTTGCAGCATGACAATCTTGTTTTTTTTAAACAGTGTGGAAACAGGCCCTTTGGCCCAACAAGTCCACACCGCCCCGCCGAAGCGCAACCCACCCATACCTCTACATTTACCCCTTACCTAACACTACGGGCAATTTAGCATGACCAATTCACCTGACCTGCACATCTTTGGACTGTGGGAGGAAACCGGAGAAAACCCACGCAGACACGGGGAGAATGTGCAAACTCCACACAGTCAGTCGCCTGAGGCGGGAATTGAACCCGGGTCTCTGGCGCTGTGAGGCAGCAGTGCTAATCACTTTGCCACTGTGCCGCCACTATCTGTGAGAGGACTTCAAGAAGCTAGCTACATCAATCCCTCTCTCTGATCTCTAGCTCTGAAAAACTGCCTTTTCTAATACTCAGTCAAAAGAGAAAAGAAAAACTATGTTCAGAGTTGCTGAAAAGAAGAATACTCAAGTTTGTCACAACAAACCAATCCTGGGTCCAACAAAGCAGCCATTGAACTAAAAAGATAGTTGCTGTGCAAAAAACAAAGCATCATTGAAGAAAAGGAAAAAGAAAATGAAAATGGGAATCCAACACATTTAGTTTTCTGAAATTGGACTGATGACACAGAACTATGTTCCTCTGAAAAATGTTTTCCGTCCACTCATACGATCTGTATTCGGTCAGTTTTTTCTTCCATTTTGTGTGTCTGTGCACATGTACATGTGAACGTTTTAAAAGGGATTACACCTAAGCTACACAAAGCAGAAATTCTATTCTTTTGCTGTTCTTGTTAAAGTTAAGAGTATTTCAAAAACTTTTTTTTTGTTACTGAATAATCTGGTATGGTTTACTTTTATCTTGGATAGGAAAAAGGCAGAGGCAAAATGCAATTTGTTGCAGTTCTATTAAATCTTCACACTTGTTGTTACACTGGATTTGATTTCCAGCAGACTATATCACTGAATTTTGACAACTTACACCAGCAGAGGTACGCTAAACATAAGCCAGTAATTCGGACATGTTAAACAGACTATAGCCTATTTTAGGACTTAGAATCATAGAGATGTACAGCATGGAAACAGACCCTTCGGTCCAACCCTTCCATGCCTACCAGATATCCCAACCCAATCCAGTCCCACCTGCCAGCACTTGGCCCATATCCCTCCAAACCCTTCCTATTCATATACCCATCCAAATGCCTCTTAAATGTTGCAATTGTACCAGCTTCCACCACTTCCACTGGCAGCTCATTCCATACACTCACCACCCTCTGCATGAAAAGGTTGCCCCTTAGGTCTCTTTTATATCTCTCCCCTCTCACCCTAAACTTATGCCCTCTAGTTCTGGACTCCCCGACCCCAGGGAAAAGACTTTGCCTATTTACCCTATCCATGCCCCTCATAATTTTGTAAACCTCTATAAGGTCAGCTCTCAGCCTCCAACATTCCAGGGAAAACAGCCCCAGCCTGTTCAGCCTCTCCCTATAGTTCAAATCCTCCAACCCTGGCAACATCCTTGTAAATCTTTTCTGAACCTTTCAAGTTTCACAACATCTTTCCGATAGGAAGACGACCAGAATTGCATGCAATATTCCAGCAGTGGCCTAACCAATGTCCTGTACAGCCGCAACGTTACCTCCCAACTCCTGTACTCAATACTCTGACCAATAAAAGAAAGCATACCAAAAGCCTTCTTAAAAAAATTGTTGGAATGCCTTGACAAGACTAACATTTATTATTTACTGTTAGTTGGCGTTCAGAACGGTCACCTTCTTGAACTTCTGCAGTTCACATCGTGAAGAACATCCCACATTAGGAAGTAAGTTATAAAATTTTTGACCCAGTGATGAAGGAAATGCAATATATGTCCAAGTTACAAAGCATCACTTGGAAGGGCACCAGGATTTGGAATCTTGGAGCACCTGCTGCCTGTCTTTTCATCAAATCATCGGTCCTTCTCTTCATGCACACAAGATGCTACTTTTTGGTAAGGAATCAGTGAACCAATATTTATCAGCAAAAAGCCACACTATTTTTTTTTCCCTTAACACAGTTTCCAGCATCTTTCACAAGGACAACAATACCTCACTTTCTTCAGGTGCAGATCACTTTGGAAAAGCAATTTATATTTGTAGTGCTGGTTAGACATTATTTTTCCAATGCAGCTCCACTCCACTATAACTGACAAAGATTTCCATTAATTAGTATAACAATGACACATTACTGCCCAAGAATTTACTAAGAGGAGGAGGATACTAGTACCAGAATTTGAAAAGATGGACTGTGAAATTCTTGAGCAGATTGATCTAAGAAGTGAGAAAGTATAGGTTTGGGCAGATATAAAAGTGGGCAAATCTTCAGTTCTGAGTAAATTATATTCCATTTTGCTGTCTTAGATGTGAGAGGAAGATACAAGGGCACAAATCCTAATTTTTAAATCATCTTTAGCCACAGGGAAGATGCCAGAGGAAGGACGATAAATAACATGGTTCCACTTTACAAGAAGCATGATGGAGATAAACCAGATAACTATAGAGTGCTTGGGAAACTATTGGAGAAAATAGTGAAGGAGAAAATTAATATGATAAGTAAGTTTATGGATGACACAACAATTGACTGGTGGCAATGAAGAGGAAAGTGTTAGATTGCAGGAGAGTATAAACTGATAGGTCAGACGGGTAGATCAGAGACAGATGGAAATTAACTCTGATAAATGTGGGGTGATGCACTTTAGAAGTAACAACAAGCATCCACAACCAAGAGATGGTGAGGAGATCTAAAGGGGCAACCTTACCTGAAACAAAAGCCCCAAGAAATCTCACCAACAACAAATTAAAATAGTTGCTGCTCTGTACTGTGATCACAATAACGTTCACCCTACCACCTTTTTTCAAAATCCTCCTAAACTCTACTAAATTTCTCTTTAACCATCCATACAGGGCTAATCGCTCCTCAGAATTTACCATGAAACCATGGTCACAGTCAAATTCATATACTCTCTCATTCCAAGGTAAATGCACCCTTTCCCAAAACGTTTGGTGCCAAAATTGTATTTCAGACGTGGTCTAACTAGACATGTTAATTACTATGGCAAAGCTTCCTACTGTTTTTATTATCACTCTTTAGATATAAAGACCAACATTACATTAGTTTTTTTTTAAGATATACTTTTGCATTGTAAGTAACTACTAAATTTTAGCCATGGGCCTTGAACTCTAGATTCATACTGCCTGTAATTTTCCACAATTAAACTGAGATCTACCAATTTTGGTCCAAAGTGGGTGGACTAATATAAGTGTAAGTTTCGCCCACTCACTACATATGTCAATGCTCTTTTGTGACTTTGGCTGCCACATCTTTATACCATCGACAAATTTGGATACATGTCTTTCTATTACATTATTCAATAATAAGTACAAGAGTAGTTTTCAGCATCATCATATGGACATTCATCTGATATTTAGTCCAATGGACTTAATACACAAAAACTGAGCAGATTTTTATACCCACTATATACATATATAAAATTATGAAACAACTTAACATTTCTTTTTAAATAATAGTCAAGTTTTAAAAATGATTTTGAATACATTGTATTGAAAATGACTTTACCTTGCTCAGAAACATGGCATAGTAACGATGAAGAGGCAAGTGAAATGTAACCTGATTAGGAGCAGGCTAAATTCAAGGGGGGGGGGGGGGGGGGGGGGGAAGAATTAAAAATTAATACTCACATACCAAATTTTCTTAATGTTTAATTATTACAATTGTAAACAACCATAGTTTCCAATATTACAAACTACTACTCATTACAAATTCATACAGGACAGAATTGTATATGTCAAAATAAATACTTTTGCTTTGTTTGTTAAAATACATAATCTAACAAAGGACAATATTACAACTGTTGCATAAAAATATCTGCCAATGTACAATCCAGGGCGTTAACAAGATTGCCTTTGGACAGCATTCTACCACAGAGTGGTCAGGCACAGGTTTGCTAAAATTTATTAATGCAAGTTCCAGCATTCAAAATTTAGATGAAACATAAATACTCAACATCAATTTTTTCAAAGACAAACATGAACAATCATTAAAGTTACCACAATCAGAAGAATGGATCTTATACCTCAGATCATGTCTGATGTCTGGCTCTAGATGAGTAGTCGGCATTTATGAAAATATTTGTTTTGGCTTTTACAACTGTCCGATTTGGTATAATTTTGGTGACTCTGTTCCAGACCCTAAAGGGCCAATATGTCATTCCTGAGGCATGGTATCTAAAACTAGATATCAAATTCTAGCTGGATACAGGCCCTGCAAAACTTAAGTTTCACTTCTACAATTTTTGAAATCTAATCCACTGGAGATATAGGTCAACATTCCAGTCACCGTTCACTGTTGTGGAACTTGGAAAATGATGGTCAAGTGCTTTGTCTCTTAGCTCATTGCTCAACTAGATATACCATTCTAAAAAAGACTCAGTCCTAATAAGCGAAGTTGTATTAAAACATCCACCTGAAGCAGTAAAGTTTTTTCACACTCAAATGCCAGTGCATACTGGAAACCGGTGTGGCAGGAAATTCAGTTCATTGAGTGGTGCTAGAAATAAAAAATAGTTTATAACATACTGCAGGTGAGATACTGCTAATAGTGCCAGGATTCTGATGTAGATTCTCACCGGATCAAATGCTGAGCAATTCCAGTCACAGATTCTATAACGTGTACTGGGAGAATGTCTTTAAAGTATTGCAGTTGCCAATAAATTCTTACTGATGAACAGGTCCAGGTGAGTAACGATCCATTAAGTGAAATGTACACGTATATTAATCTCTGTTAGTAAGTCACTTCCTGCCTCTCATCAAAGAATTTAGCTATTACAGGTAGTCACTTGCTAAGTATCTCAGTAAAGGGACTTTGATCATGTACTCTTATTACATTCCCATCACCTGAAAGGAAAAGGTTCAGTTTATGATATTGCCCTAATTTTTAACATAGTGAACAATGATGTTTCTATTTTATCTTCCACTACATTGGATACTTTGCCACACACCATTCCAACGTTCCACTTCAATGCCACCATGGTGTTAAGCTGCTGAGCACAGCCAAGCTTTTGCTGATTTGGAACAAGTAATTCCAGTTTTAGATAACAATCATGAACTGGCAAGAAAACAATGATCAATGTCAAAACAGTACTTAATGGGAACTAATATTTACGATTGCATTTGCCTGACAGAATCAAAACAGTGTCATCCAATATTAGACCCTAAGGAACTACACCTTGGGAAATTACCGACTGAATGACTTCCTAGAAAACCTGGAGACATGGAAGAGCATCTCACCATATGGCTAAGAAAATTGATTTTTTTTTAAAACAGACTTTCAAATAATAAATGTACTTCTGTTTTTCAAAAAGATCTCAATTCAGCAGTGTGCATTATTAAATTACTCCCTTACAGCTTAATTAGCCACATTCACATTATTTTGAATTAACACAATTCATGCATATAAAGATAAAATGTATTTTGAAAATATATTGCTCCATTTCATCAGTACCTCATCAACAAAATTAATGGCATCAAACCAATCCTGCAATGCATCCAGACAGTATCTGACCACAGTTCTGGTATATTCCTGTGTCTCCTACAAAAGAAGTTCACAAAAATGCCTCGTCAAATTATAAGATTTTTCTAATTCAGTTCAATCAAACAATTAGCAATGCTAATATTAATAAACTAACACATGCTTAGTTACCAAAAATATCTTAATTTCAGCCTTAACAATTAGTTTCCTAATTCTTACAACCTCATGCATGTTGCTTGGCATCACACGCTCACTAAACTAGATAGCTAAGGTAACTGAATAATTGCATTAAGAATACCAAGTAAATGTCTCCCTACCTTCTTTGTTTTGGGAGAAACCTGTACTCATCTTAACTTCCACCTGACACAAGCATCCCTTCTCTGGACTCATTCAGGTGGTTAGATATTACTGACCATTTTCCACTTTCCAAAAGTAACATCTAAATCGCAAAATCCACATATGGACACAGTTCCATTCATGTGAAAATGATCCTAGTTCTCATTTACTTACCATTCGACAATATTCATCCACCTGAGTTGTCACTTAGAGAACTAGGCACTTTATTATATCAAATGCTCCAACCTCAAATGTTCTTTATGGCAACCAATTTTTAGTGTTTGTCATCATTAGTACCTCCTACCCTACTGCACCTAAAAACCTTGTTCCAGATTTTATTTTCTTTATCCTGTTACGTATCTTACATAACACAAATAAAATTCCTTCAAACATACATTTTCAAAGCTGAAGAGCTCAACATAGCCTTTCACATGACATTGCAAAAAAATCTGTTACATACTGCCTCGCGGACCTGAGCAACCTCTTTTTTAAATATCTTGGGGACTGTATCAGAATGCAGTACCCACAAGTGTGACCTAATTAAATCCCTACAAAGATTCAATAGAACACAACATATTTGCAAATAATAATTGCTTATTGCAACCAATTGTAGTTATGAAATTTTATGACACTGATCAACTAGTTTCAAACTCCGTTGAACTTGCTGGATTCAGACGGGTCAAAAATTTACACAATGTTTAGAATAAAAAAAATTGTATTTTGACTTTATCCGTGACTTTCACTACCTTGACTTGACAGTAGTTTCTGTAAATTCAGGATGTCCAGCACCTAACTAAATGCTGTCCTCAGTCCCTTAGAACATTTTGTTACCCCTATCTTTTAACCATGTACTTATAACAATCACATGATACCTTCATAGTAATTTTTGTGCAATTCTTTATAAAAGCCTTTTGTAAATCAACTGCACTTATTAGCGTGGGAAAGTAGAGTCGACCTAAATGATAAGCCGTGATCTAGCAGAATGGCAGAGCAGGCTCGAGAAGCAGAGTGGCCAACTCCTGTTCCTATGTTAATCTAGTTTCAGTATATTAATTGCTCAAAAGGTGTCTTCATTCATAAAAGCAATGCACGATGGTGATTTAACCCCTCAAGCCTGTTCAGTCACTGCATGAGATCATGGCTGATCAGTCGCCTAAATCCAAGTACCTATCTTTAACTTCATACAAAATTCAGATTTAAAATTAATTGTTCCAGCATAATTTACCATTTGTAGAAGAACGATCCAAACTATGAGCATCCTTTTGAGTTGAAATGTTTCCTAATTTAACTCCTCATAGTCTTAAAGTCTAAGAACCAGGTTTATGCCACAAACCAGCAGAAAGTTTCTATCTAGCCTTTCTGTTCTCTTTAATATCTCAAAAATATTACTCAGATTACTCCTTAACCTTGTAAATACCGCCCTATATCTCCTAATTTAACTTGAGAGTCCAGCTTTCATTCTGATAATCCTACAATGCACTCCTCCCAAGACCAATACACCCTTCTTGAAGTGGTGATATCCAGCACCCCTTTCAATACTCCATGTGTGATCTAACCAGGACTTCGTACTGCTGAAACAGGATATTTATGCTCTTGTACTCCAGTCCTCTATGTACAATTAGATTTTTCATTAGACTTTAAGATAACTTTTGTGCGTCTGCTCTTGACTTGTAAATTATGAAAATACAACGTACACTATTCTCTTTAAATTCAACCTCACGTTTGCCTAGATTCAAAACTATGTGTCACAGTCTTACTTCCTTAATCTTTAAAAATCCTATTAATTTTATGTTTCTGAACACACTAATTAAAATGATGCTTATCTTTAGAAATATTCAATCTATGACTTTCAATCTCATTAATAAATAAGGTGAAATGTTGAGGCTCCAAAACCGATGTTTGACGAATGCTTCAATCTTTCACAGCCTGCCAACACATGACAATTTACTTGTTCTCAATCTCCTGCTATGAAGCCAATTTCATAATTATATCAATAATAAATTGCTTCCCATTCCATCAGTTCAGCTTGAACTAACAGTGAGGGAGTTTTTAAAATTCTTACGGAAAACTAGAAAAACAACATTCCCCAGCACGTGCAGTAATTTTCTCTGACATTCACGGATGTTTCTCAGTCCACCACTTCAACCAACTTTTCAAAAAAAGTTCAATTATGCACCATACAAGGCAAAAAACTTATTTTTCTAAGAGAATATATTACTGGGTCAGTGGTATTATTTTGCCTTCATTATGAAGATAGAGAAATGATTCTGCAAAATGTCACAATCCACTGCAAGTGTTCTGTCTGCCAAACTTTACTAACCTACAGGACTTACCTTAACCTTTTGCTGATCCATTTACAACTTCCTAAATATTAATTTACTCAACTCCGACTTTTGCTGCTCCCCCATTTTTCCTGATTGTCATGCTATTGCCTTACTGAGCTTTTGACATGCCTTACTGACCGTTGAATTTTTATTCATAAAGTGATTCAAATTATTTTTTTCCATCCATGCATTTTATACTTCTTTCCAGCTTTTACAAAAAGCTATTTGAAGATTATCAGCAAGCCCATTTAGCAACATACATCATTAAAACCCACTCTTGTCTTTTACTCAGTTTTCTTTCCCATTTTCTCAATCATATTATTTATATATAAAGTATAAAATAAAATAAAAATGTCTGTCTTTTGCTTCTGACAATGGGTACTGGCCTTCAATGACAACCTGTTATTCAAATACTGGTAAATCTTCTGTGTTACTTCAACACTTTGTTTTTATTTCGGTTTTTGCTAGTCCTATCTGCTCAACATCATGCAATTCACCGTCCAATGAGTCAAAGAACAAAATCATCATCACATTCAAGTAAAACAAATACATTCAGGGACAAGGATCACAAATCTGATCATTCATACTGGCAGATTATCAATGTGCTATTCTGTGATTAGTGAAATTCAATTAAGTATATTCCAGTAACTATTCAAACATTACTTCAAAACTGAGCATAATTTCAGACTTTGTACGTCTTGATAACAGGACATGGAAATATCTTACCCTAATTTTACAATGTGTTAAAAGTCCCCACATTGGCTGTGCACAGGCTTCCAATTCTGCTGCAAATGCAGCATAATATGTTTGAGACTCAAATTCTACGTGCTCATTTAACTCTCGTTTGTTTAAATTCATTCCTAGAAAAGTTGAAAAAAACAAGGTGACGATGCAATTAAAATAATGTCATGAGTCTAAAACAAGTCAAATATGATGAGTTTATTATCACATTAGTATGATTGACAAATTTCAGATTGTAAGGCTTGACCACTGGTTTTGTTACTTCGACCGCAAGACCATAAGGTACAGAAGCAGAATTAGCTCATTGAGTTTGCTCTGCCAGTTGATCATGGTTGATATATTTCCCTCCTACTTCTCTCTATAACCCTTGATCTCCTTACTAATCAAGAATCTATCTCTGTCTTAAAAACATTCAATGACTTGGCCTCCACGGCCTTCTGTGACAATGAGTTCCACAAATTCACCGCCCTCTGGCTGAAGAAGTTCATTCTCATCTCAATTCTATAGGGTCATCCCTTCACCCTAAGGCTGTTCCATCTAGTTTCTCCTACTACTGGAAACATCTTCTCCACATTCACTCTATCCATGCCTTTCAGTATTCTAAGTATCAGTGAGATCCACCTTCAGCCTTCTAAATGCCACAGAGTAAAGACCCAGAGAATATATATTTGAAAGTGATGAATTCAGAAAGCTATGGAGATAGGGCTGGAGAATGGACTAACTGGGTAATTCTTTGGGGTGCCCATTCAGGCACGATGGTCAAATAGCCTCCTTCTGTACTGTAACATTTTACGTACAACATGTATATTGTTGAGCACCAATGTTGTAGATGCTCAAATTTAACTAGAAAGAGAGAATACATGGCATTCAGTGCCACAAACATTTCTGCATACAGTAAGAGAGTCAGATCAGAATGCACATACCTTTTTTGTACATACTTTGATAAGTGTAGTACAAAGGAAGATCATAAGTAGTAAGAGCAACAGTAGGCCATTAAGCACCCCTGAGACCGATGCATTAAGATCATGGCACATCTGATTGTGACCTGAACTCCACTTTCACTTGCATTCCCCCTGCCCCACCCCTGCACATAACTCTCATCTCCCTTGTCTATCGTAACATGTACGACTCATCCTTGAATATATTTGTGGGTCCAACCTCCAATACTCTACGCAGAACAGAATTCCAAAGCATAACAGCCTCAGAAAAGAAAAAATTCTTCATTTCCATCTTGATTAAAAGATTCCTTATTTTCAAACTGTGCTGACACACGTCATCTACTGTATCTGTTGCGCCCGATGTGGTCTTGAGGAGACAGGACACCAACTCGCAGATCATTTCAGAGAACATGCCGAGGACACCCGCACCAACCAACCTCACCACCCTATAGCTGAACACTAACTCCCCTTTCCACTCCACCAAAAACATACAAGCCCTAGGCCTCCTCCATCACCAAACCCTAACCACCCGACACCTGGAGGAAAAACGCCTCATCTTCCGCCTGGGGACCTTGCAAACACATGGAATCAATGTGGATTTCACCAGTATCATTTCCCCTCCCCCCGCCATATCCCAAGCCTCCAACTCAGTACTGCCCTCTTGACCACCCATCCGCTCCATCCTCCTCTCCGCAATCTTGACTCTATCTAGAGGGGAACATTATTCCTGTAACAAATCCATCCAATTATATAGTAAAGTCCATCTATCAAGTCATAACATAAGACATAGGAGGTGTAGGCCATTCATTTCCTCAAGGAGAAAGTGAGAAAGGGCTTATGCCCGAAACGTCGATTCTCCTGTTCCCTGGATGCTGCCTGACCTGCTGCGCTTTTCCAGCAACACATTTTCAGCATTCATTTCCTCAAGCCTACCCTATCATTCAATAAGTTCATGGCTGATCAGCCCCAGGCCTCAACTTCTCTTTCATGCAAGCACATCATAGCCCTCAACACCTCAATTTTTAAAAATCTATCCACCTCCTCTTTGAATCCATTCAGTGATCTAGCCTCTACAATTCTGCGGGGTAGAGAATTTCAGACACTCACCTCACTCAGGGAAAAGATAGTCCTTCACCTCTGGGTTTTAAATGAGTGTATCCTTGTTATGTAACTTTGCCCCCTAATTCAAGATTTCCCAACCATGGAACTACTTTCTCAACATGTACCCGGTTAAGACCTCTCAAAATCTGAAACACCTCAACAGGATATTCTGGACTCTTCATTTCAGGAATCCGCCTAATTAATCTCGTTGTACTGACTCCAATCCTTTCTTAAATATGGGGGCAAACACCATACTCCACAGTCTCACCATGTCCTAACAGAATCTTCTATCTTTTAACACAATAACTTCTCATTCTTTTCAACTAATATCAATAACAATCCAACCTATTAAACCTTTTCCTCGAAAGGCAACTCCTTCTCATTTCAGGAATCAGCTGAGTCAATTTCTCTGAACTGTTCTAATGCAATGCAGCATCACAGTGAAGCTGTCTGGAAAAAGTGTCTGCAGTCGCCATCAGAGTGAAGCAGTTTGAGAAGAGTTTGTCCTCCAGGAGCATAACAGTAAGCAATCTGGGAAAAGTCACATGGGTCAAGAGAAACAGCTGACTGGGTGAGTAAGGTCAGGTGATTACTTATACTATTTAATCACATAATTTGTAAGGTCTTTATTTTGAGTTTATAGTTTGTAAAGGCAAGAGTGCAGAGTTCTGGAGAAGGGCCCTAGAGTATATGATATTATTTGATTTAAAGGGCAACCTAAGAGTTGAATTTAAAGGGGTAAAGCATGGAAGGAGAGATCAAAGTCACAGTGTGCGCCTCCTGCTCTACGAGAGAAGTCAGGTACAGTTCTAGTGCCTGGGACTAGAAAACAAGCAGGACGGGTCTCAGTTCCTTGTAGCTTGAGGTTTGGAGTTGGAACAGCAGCTGGGGACACTGAGCATCTGTGAGGCTGCGAATAATATTGTAAGCACTTACAGAAAAGTGTTCACTCCTAAGACATTACAGGGAGGGAATGGATGACCACAGACAGAGAAAGAGGACTAGCAAGTGGTGCAGGAATTCCCTCTGGCCATTTCCAGCAAAGTAGTTACATTGCATTATATGTTGCTAGGGGTCTGGCCTGTGAGAAGAATGTAGCAAAAGCAAAATTTGTTGCACCATAGTTGGCTTGGTTGTACAGGCTGAGACCATTCCTGCATGTGTTATAATCCCAGGTGCTATAATTCTCAGTGTGAGAAGACTAGTGTTGAAAATTCAATCATAAGGGGAATAGATAAATGTTTCTGTGGCCACAAATAAGACTCCAGAATATTGCTTTCCAGATGCTCAAGTCAAGAATGTCTCAGCAGTTGCAGGACATTCTGGGAATGGGAGAATTAACAGCCAGTGGTCATGGTACACATTGGTTTAAAAAAAAGGGAAGATGCTGAAAAGTAAAATATAGGGAGTTAGGAAGCAAGTTAAAAAGTAGGACCTCGAAGATAGTGATCTCACAATTAGTAAGAACACAAAGAGCATGAAGATCCAACCGCACAGTTTGAGGGCAAAGACAAAATGCAAAAAAAAAGTCTCAACACTTGTGAATTCTATCTTACAAAAGCCCATTAACTGAAAACAGTTAGAACTGGAGAAATGGAATGAGAATGCGGAACTCAGAGTACAGAGGAAATTGGATGTTGTGACACATAAACAGTGTAACAGTGTTTTGTGATTCAAGAAAACGTAGTCTTTATTTTCAAATGTAGACAAGGACATATTTCTCTCATACAGCCATTTCTCTGTAGAACTTTCTTCCCCAGAAAAAAGTGGAGG
The DNA here is from genome assembly GCF_004010195.1 of Chiloscyllium plagiosum. Lineage (NCBI taxonomy): Eukaryota > Metazoa > Chordata > Chondrichthyes > Orectolobiformes > Hemiscylliidae > Chiloscyllium > Chiloscyllium plagiosum. The sequence goes on along the minus strand of NC_057716.1, from coordinate 50,115,633 downwards.
CTGAGTCATTGAATTTATTCAAGGCTGAGTTAGGTAGGTTTTTGGGTAGGTAAGGGACACAAATATTTTGGGGCATACAGACAAGAAAGTCAATAATGATCAGACTGAAACAAAAATAGAAATTGCTGGAGAAATTCAGCAGATCTGGTAGCATTTGTGGAGATAAAGCACAGTTAATGCTTTGGGTCCAGGGATTCTTCTTCAGAGCAGGAAGGTGGTGGAAACAGGCTGTATGCAGTTGGGGGACTATCAGTTTGGATGCTATATGGGGAGATCATGAGACAAAATGAGGTTACTGATGTTTAATTGTGCCGTCATGGTCCAGGGAAGATAGCAAAGGTGTCGGAGTGTTGGAGTTCAGCCTCTGCAATGTACAGGTCAATATGCCAGCTTGATTACAAATTTTATTATATAATTTTACTGAATTGGCAGAGCAGGCTCAAAAGGCCAAGCAGCCTACTCCAGATTTAAGCCTTGTGTTCCCAACTGGGCTACAGAAAGAAGATATTATTCTTATTTATATAATATGTAAAATATTCAAAGTACCAGCCTCTAAAAACAAAACAAAATGAAATAATCCTCAGAAAAGAAACTTACCTTGAAAAAAGGAAACAAAATTCATCCACATCTGAAGAAGGCCCTGATCTTCCAAGAAACGTTTTGCCACACTTTGATGAGAAAGGATATTTATAAAATCACTAACCAAAGGCCAGTATGTATTGTTTTTCAAGAGTGGCTCACCACAGTTTACAACAACATGAAAATTGTTTTCTTCATCTAAAATAATGAAAAAAAATTAATTTCAAAAATGAACACAAACTACAAGTTATATTCAATTATATCACAGAACCCAATGTTTCCTTTTGACATACAAAATCCTGAAAGTGATGTTTTCGTATCTTTAATTTTAAGTATTACAAAATAAATTGAGCCCAATTATATACAAGCAAAGACAGCAAATCTGTCCTGATTTCATTTTCTCAAAAATTAAGGAAAAATGAGAAAAACAGCTTTCCACAAGTTTAGATGTCATAAAATTAAATTTTCACTCACCTTGCAACTCACTTTTGATAAGGCAACTTTCCATCATATAAAGTAGCACAGTGACCATTATTTCCAGCAGCTGACATTCTTCAGTCACCTGCCGTGCCAATTCTTCATTGCTAAATAACTGAACACTGATATGAACAATCCTATTGGACATAGTGTCTGATTCATGGCTCTTAATCAGAGTTTTCATAATGAAGGCATAATGTTGAACGAACGTTTTAGTAAAAGCTATCTGCAAAGAAAAAGTAAAAATTAATACTGCAAAATTTTATTATGACACTTTGACATCATACAGTGGGTAAGCAAAGAGAACGTCGAGTCAAGGCAGACTTTTAACGAACCAGCTGGTTTTTCCATGCCATCATTTTGTTAATCTTTACCAACTTTGGTAAAACTAGGTCCGGTATGTGCTAGACCCATTTTAACCACAGTGACCAAGGGTACCAAATTATTTGTTGTCACCCCGAATTAGAACAATATTAAGAGAGTCTAAACTCCTGAATGGAATGCTACTTAATGTTTTTTTACAGGAAAATGAATACATGATCAATAGATCAACCATTTCATCAATGCTTTCAGTTAACAACCACTTGTGTTAAACAGAACATAGAACAGTACAGCCCTCAATGTTGTGCCGGCCTTTATGCTACTCTAAGAACAGAACGAACCTACATATCTTTCATTGTACTAACTTCCATGTGCCTATCCAAGAGTTACTTAAATGTCCCTAATGTATCTGACTGTAATAAAACTGCTGGAAGTGCATTGAACGCACCCACCACTCTTTGCATAAAAGAACCTGCCTCGAACATCTCCCCTAAACCTTCCTCCAATTACCTTATAATTATAACCCCCTTGTGACAGACATTTCCATCCTGGGCAAAAGTCTCTGGCTATCCACTCTATCTATGCCTCTCAACATCTTGTACACCTCTATCAAGTCACCTCTCATCTTTCTCCACTCCAATGAGAAAAGCCCTAGCTCCCTCAATGTTTCTTCATAAGACATGCCCTCCAGTCCAGGCAGCATCCTGGGAAATCTCCTCTGCACCCTCTCTAAAGCTTCCACATCTTTCCTATAATGAGGCGACCAGAACTGAACACAATATTCCAAGTGTGGTCTAACCAGGGCTTTATAGAGCTGCAGCAAACCTCATGGCTCTTAAACTCAATCTCCCTGTTAAGGAAAGCCAATACACCATATGCCTTCTTAACAACCCTATCAACCTGGGTGGCAACTTTGAGCAATCTATGGACATGGATCCCAAAATCCCTCTGTTCCTCCAGACTGCCAAGAATCCTGCCTTTAACCCTGTAATCTCTATTCAAATTCGACCTTCCAAAATGAAACATGTCATAACTTTCCAGGTTGAATTCTATCTGCCACTTCTCAGCTCAGTTCTGCATCCTGTCAAAGTCTCGTTGCAAACTAAAACAGCTCTCCACGCTATCCACAATTCCGCCAACCTTTGCGTCATCGGCAAACTTACTAACCCACCCTTCCACTTTCTCATCCAAATAATTTTTAAAAATCACAAAGAGCAGAAGTCCCAGAACCGATCCCTGCAGAACACTGTTGCTCACCTGGCTCCAGGCTGAATACTTTCCAACTACCACCACGCTCTTTCTTCTATGGGCCAGCCAATTTTGTATCCAGACAGACATGCCTTTTTACTTTCTTAATGAGCCTACCATGGGGGACCTTATCAAACGCCTTGCTAAAACCATGTATACCACATCCACCCCTCTACCTTCACTAATGCATTTTATCACATCCTCAATGAATTCAATAAGGTTTGTGAGGCATGATCTGCTCCTCACAAAGCCATGTTGACTATCTCTAATCAAACTGTAGTTTTTCAAGTAATCAAATCCTGTTTCAGAATCCTCTCCAATACTTTGCCCACCACTGACGAAAGACTGACTGGTCTATAATTCCCAGGATTATCCCTGTTCCCTTCCTTGAGCAAGTGAATAACATTTGCCACCTTCCAATCATTTGATAACTCCAGTGGACAGTGAGGACACAAAGATCATTGCCAAAGGCTCAGCAAGCTCTTCCCTCGCTTTCTGTCGTAACCTAGGGTATATCCTGTCTGGCCCAGGGGATTCAAATTTTTCAGCACATCCTCCTTTCTAACATCAACCTGTTCTAGTCTGTTTCGCACTGTCCTCAGAAAAGTCAAGATCCCTCTCAGTAGTGAATACGAAAGCAAAGTATTCATTAAGAACCTCCCCTACTTCCTCTGACGCCAGATGCAAGTTCCCTCCACCATCCCCGATTGGCCCTACCCTCACTCTGGCCATCCTCTTGTTCCTCACAAGATGTGTAGAATGCCTTAGGGTTTTCTTTATCCGCCTACCCGCTAAAGCTTTTTTATGTTCTCTTCTAGCTCTACGTCCATTCTGCAGTTCCTTCTTGGCTCTCTTGTAATCCTCTAGAGCTCTGTCTGATCCCCACTTCCTCAACCTTAAGTAAGCTTGCTTCTTCCTCTTGATTAGATGTTCCACATCCCTTGTCACCCAAGGTTCCTTCACCCTACCATCCCTTCCTTGCTTCAGTGGGACAAACCTGTCCAGCACCATCAGCAAGTGCTCCCTAAACAACATCCACATTTCTGTCATGCATTTTCCTGAGAACATCTGGTCTCAATTTAGGCACCCAGTTCCTGCCTAATAGCATTGTAATTCCCCCTCCCCCAATTAAATACTTTCACATATCGTCTGCTCCTATCCCTTTCCATGGGTATCGTAAAGGTCATGATCAATATCACCAAAATGCTCTCCCACCGAGGGATGTGACACCCGACATTGGGTTAACTACCGAAAGTACCACCAACTATGTGGCATCAGCTTCAAATGAGGGACAACATAAAAACATATTGTTGAAGGAAATTCAGACCAAGTACTTGCTCATCACATCATAATCCATTGTTCCCAACTCTGAATTATTAATCTCAGTTGGATTATTGCATTATAAGATCTCAACAAAACACATGCTCTACCACATTTTCTCCACTAGAGCAAGACTTGGTTGAGAAAACAAGGCCTATAGCCAAGGTCATCAAAATAGGTGAGAAGGCAAGTGGTGATAGGAATACAAAGAGTCTGTGGGGAGCTACATACAGGCTAAGCAATAGGCAAAAACTTGGCACATAGAACATAATGTGAGGTAGTGCAGAACTTTGGTCTGAAGTTAGAGGAGCAGAATATTATTTAATTGAAGAAGACTGTTGAAAGCTACAGAACAGGAGGATTTGGGGGATATTGTGCATGCATCAGAAGAGTCCAGAATCCAAGTTCAACAGGCAACAGGAAAAGTAAATAGAATATTGGCCGTTATTTAAAGAGAATGGAATAACAAAGTAGGGAGGTTTTGCTAAAACTATCCCAGGCCATAGTGAAATATTATGATCAGTTTTGGGCCCTTTGTCTAAGGAAAAAGATGATTAGGAATTTCTTCTCTCAGTGAGCAGTGAATCTCTAGAATTCTTCACAGCAAGGCTGAAATGTGGAGTTGAGGGTTATCAGAACAGCTATGAAATGGCAGAACAAACTTGATGGACTGAATGGGTTACTTACGCTCCAATGTTTTGTGACCTTCTGGCAAAGTCTCAGATTGGGTCAAATTGCTGAATTCATCTTCCTACTTAAAGGCATAGTTGTTTTTGAAAATATAAACTGAAAAACTTCCCATTGCAAATAATCCGAGTGATATGCTTAGAAAAAAAATACATGCCTAACAGAGGGGGCAGGAGTTTGAATTCCTACAAATTTGATTTCCCATACCCAATGCAAACTTAGTACATATTCTTGGTTTAGGATGATTATAATTCACATCAATGATTTTTTCCTCTATGCAGCACAAGGCAAGTCCAGGAAACAATGCTGCAATTAAAAATCATCTTTTCCACTTTAATCGAAGATTTTTATTTGCAGACGTTACTTGCATTTCAGTAGAAAAATATATTTTTCAATACAATCTTAACTTGAGTAGAAGTCTAGGTACAAAATGCAAGGCTGTGCCATGTTTAATCAAGTGACATCTAATCTGACCAGAAATCAGGCTGCAAAATGGCCTTGCACTGGTCCAACTCCCAAAAAGCAAAATATACAAGGGCCCTGCAGGAAATAGATAAGCCTTTTTTTTAATTTCCACCTTTAATTATTTTTGAACTAAAACAGTTATCTAGATTTGTAAGCCATTGAGTTTCACTCATTAATTTGCCAAAAAGTAATTAACTAGCACAATTAGAACAGCTGTTGGAAATCTCAGAAACATACTGAAATGTTAGATTTCTAAATCAAAGTTACTTCATTCAGGAATTCAGGATACTTGTCTGCTACTATTTCTTGCCATTTCATTAAAATAGAAATTGTTTCGTTGTTAAATATGTGAAGTAGAAAACAACTTAAACAGATACTTAGTAATACAAATAACTCTTAATTCAGTAACTAAACATGGAGCAACTTAAATACTTGTGTTACTGAAGACATGTTTATTATTTAATTTTTCATGGGATGTGTGTATTGCCTGCTGGGCCTGCATTTGTTGCTCATCCTTAATTCTCCTGGAACTCAGTTACTTGCTGTAGCACTTCAAAAGGGCAATTAAGAGTCAACCACGTTAGTAGATCTCAAGTCACCTGCAATCAGACAAAGTGAGAATGGCAGATATTCTTCCCTGATGGCTTAATGAACCAAATGGGATTTAACAACAATTGACGATAGTTTCATAGTCACCACTAGAGAGACGTTGCTTTCAATTCCGGACTTACTCCGAGGTGCCACAGTAGGATTTGAGTAGATTCCCCTAATGCATTAACTTGATCCACTGGATTAAGTTATAGCCCAGCAACATTACCACTACACCACATTCTTCCAAATGATTTCCTTCCTTTGCATAATTTGGACAATGAGGTCAATTATTGCAATATAATTGCACTTTAATACAAAAGTTTTTGTTTGTGTTTAAATCAAAGAGTGCAAGTACTTCAGCCTGTGCTGTCAGAGTACGTGAATTTAACTTCAGGATCTATATCTCTGTATATAGATGCAACCACTCATGCATTCTTGATAGAAAACAATCCAAAATAGACAATATAAACAATCTGCTGTCTTGCTGGGACTAACAATATAGCTATTTGCTTCAAATGTGCAAGTACAGTAAGAATACAGCAATTCAAAAATGATATCGAATAGAAAGGTAACATATCTAAAGTGAACGTGGTTTACTTTGTATTGTTAATTATTATTTTAAAACCACATGACTTAAATATTATAGTCTCGAAAGGTGTTAAAAAGAATTACTTTTTGATTTAAGTCAACAGTATTTGAAAACACAAAGGATTCACTACTGTATCTTGCGCATGCATACATACCTTATAGCTCTGATCAGGCAGCATGTTTAGTAGAAACGTTACCATCTTCTGTGGAAACTCATATTTGACAGTCCAGAACAATAGTTCTTCTAGAAAGCATTTATGTTTCAAAATATCCATAATGGATGAATCTGAAATGTAATACAGAAAGAGGATTTGCATATCTGGCTGATTGAAGATTGCTGACTTAAATAAGACCATAAGATATAGGAGCAGAATTTGGCCATTTGGCCCATCAAGTCTCTTGACTATATGATCATGGCTGATTTATTCCACAACCCAATTCTCCTGCCTTTTCCCTGTAACCCCTGAACCTCTTATCAATCAAGAACATACCTAGCTCTATCTTAAATACACTCAGTGACTTGGTCTCCACAGCAGCAATGAGTTGCGCAGAAGGCTGTGGAGGCCAAGTTGCTGAGGCGCCTCCCATGTCAAATTCAGATTAAAATTAGTTTGAAGATTAGTAGTATTTGAGAAAGAGTTTGTATCTATCAGTATATAGTGTTTACAGCTACAGAGAAGGTGCACAGAAAGATCAATCCTACCATATGAGAGATCCTGTTCATAAGTCTGATGACAGCGAGGAAGAAATGGTTCTTAAATCTGTTGATATGTTTTCAAACTTTTGTATCTTCTGCCCAATGGTCGAGGTTGGGAGAAAATATAACTGTGGTGAAAGGGATCTTTGATTATGTTAGCTGCTTTCCCGAGGCTGTGGGAATTGTGGACAAAGTCAATGGAAGGAACGCTGGTTTTCGTGATGGACTGAAATAAAAGGTGTCGTGTGAGTAACTAGCAGAAAGTGAGGACTGCAGATGCTGGAAATCATTTCCTGAAGAAGGGCTTATGCCCGAAACATCGATTCTCCTGCTCCTTTAATGCTGCCTGACCTGCTGCGCTTTTCCAGCAACACATTTTTCAGTCTTGTGAGTAACATATGGCGTAATCCTGCGTGATTTTAATGTACATTGAAATTGGATAAATCAAATTAGTAAAGGTGTCCGAGATGATGAGTTCATAGACAGTTTTCTTCAACTGTATTTTCTACAGCCAACTAGAGAGGAGGCTATACCACATCTGGTAACGTGCATGAGGCAGGATTAATTAACAAACTTATAGAGAAGGTATCCCTAGGTAGTAGAGATCATAATAAAACCAATTTCATGTTTTTGAGGGAGTGAAGAATGAATCCATGCCTAGTGTTTTAAACCTAGGACAATTATGAGGCCATGAAACACAGAAAACAGGCCATTCAGAAAATTGACCCCACTCTACCATTCAACATGATCATGGTTGATCTTTAATCTCAACACGATACTAAACATTTTCTCCCCATAACCCTTGATGCCTTTAAACTTCACTAATCTCTTTTTAAATATATTCAGTGACCAGGCCTCTGTAGCCCTCTGTGACAGATAGTTGTATAGTTGAGTGAAAAATTTCTTATCTCAGTCTGAAATGGCCGACCCCATATCCTGAAACCATGACTCCTTGTTTTGGTCAACTAGCAGGGGGAACTTCATCCCTGTATCCAGTCTGTTCAGCCCCGTCAGAACTTTGTAAGTTTCAATGAGATTTAATAAGTTTCAACTTCTTATCCTTCTAAACTCCAGTTAATACAGACCCAATTTCTCTTCAAACCTGCCACCCCTGGGAATCAATTTGGTTATCCTCTGCCATACTCCTCTATGGAAAGTATATATTTTCTCTGATAATGAGTCCAAAACTGCACACAGTACTCCAGGTGTGATCTTACCAAGGACCTGTAAAGCTGCATTATTACTTCTTTGCTTCATACTCAAATTCTCTTGTAATAAAAGCCAACATACCACTTTCCTTTCCAAACTGCTGCAGTTGCATGCCTGCTTTCAGTGATGAGTGTATAAGAACACCCTTTGTGCATCAACCTTCCCCAATCTATTACCATTTAAATAATACACTGTAGTTCTGTTTATCTAACCAAAGTAGCTAACCTCTCTACTATCCACGTTATACTTTGTCAGCCATACACTTATGCACTTAACTTGTCGAAATCACCTTCAAGAATCTTCAAATCCTCTTCACAATCCCACCTAGCAGAAGGCTAGGGTAAGCTAGGATGTTGTTACAAATAAAATTAAAAATCACACAACATCAGGTTTTAGTCCAACAGGTACCTGGTGTTATGCTATTTTTAATTTTGTCCACTCAGTTAAACACCAGCTCCTCCACATCAAAGCTACAGATTGATCAACAGAGATATACAGTGGCAGACATTTAAGGAGATATTTCAACCCAGAAAATCTGCATTCCAGTGCAAAAGAAAGAGTTCAGGGGAAATACACCCCATCCACGGATAATTAAGCAAGTTAAATACAGTATCATATTTGAAGAAAAGTTGTACAATTCTGCACACATTGGTGGCAGGTCAAAGGTTGGGTAGACCAGCAATGAATGACAAAAATAAGGAGGGAGTAATTAGAGTACAAAAGAGAGATAACTGGAAGTATACAACAGATAATTTTTCTGCTGGTATTTAAAAATTAAAAGTTCAAGTAAAGTGAAGACTGGCCTCTGGACAATGGTCTGGCGAATTAATAACAGAAAAAAAAAACAGTGGATGAATTAAACAGATATTTTGCATTTGCCTTCATTGTGAGTCAAGAGGCGAAAAGAAGGGAGGAACTTAAAACAATTGCAATCACCAGGAAATAGAAGGCTGGCACAGCACCGAGGTCCTGACTTTGTCCCAGTGTCTCGAAAAATGTACCTGCTGAGATAATAGAGGCACAGACTCTAATTTCCCAATACTCCCTTGATTCTAGATTCAGATTGGAAAGCAGTGAATGTGATTCCATCAAAGAAGGCGGTAGAAAGATGGAAAGCATGAAACTTAGCTCAACATATGTCCTGTGGAAAATGCTGGAATCTATTATTAAAAGGAGGTTACAGCAGAGCATTTGGAAAATCTGAACGCAATCAAGCAAAGTCAACTTGGTGTTGTGGAAGGAAAATTTTGTTTAATGAATTTACTTGAGTTGAGAAAGTAACAAATAATGTGAATAAAGTGAAACTTCAATGGCACTACTTGCTGTACTTTGATATCCAGAAAGTATTTGACAAGATATCACCTCAAAGGTTACCACACGGCATGGGAGATGCCTTACTAACATGTACAGAGTGTGGGTTCGCAAACTGAGAGTACACATAAGTGAGTCTATTTTGGGTTGGCGGGATGTGTTGAGTAGAATACCACAGAGTTCATTGCTTGGTCTTTAACAATTTACATCAATGATTTGAATAAAGGGATTGAATCCTAAATTTGCTGATGACACAAAGATTGTTCAGAAAGCAAGTTGTATGAAGGACACAAGGAGTATGCAAAGGGATATAGATATGTTGAGTGAGTGGGCCAAGATCTGACAGGTGGAATATAATGCAGGAAAAGTGACTCGCCCACTTTGGAAGAAACAGTAGAAAACGAGTATATTATTTAAATGGAGAAAATCTGCAGAATTCTAAAGTACAGTGAGATCTGGGTTTCTCGATACATGAATCACAAAGTTAGCATGCAGGTATAATACTGCAAATGATTAAGAAATCAAATGTAGGGTTATTGTTCATGACAAGGGAATGGAATATTGGGTACTTCTGTTACAGCTTTACTGAATATTACTGAGACAACAACAGGGGTATTCTGTCGAGTTATGGGCTTGTTATTTTAAGAAAGATCCAAATACGTTCAAGCAGTTCAGTGAAGGCTCATTTAACTGATACCTGGGAAGTGCATCTTCAACTGAGAGGTTAGATAGGCTGGGCCTAAACCCACTGGTGTCTAGAAGATTGAAAGGTGATCTTCTTGAACCAAATCAGTCTTATCTGAGGGCATGTTGATACAATGCTTTCCATTGCAGGATAGATGAGAAATAGAGGACACATCTAAAAAATAAGTGAGTTGTACATTTAAGGTAGAGAAGAGGAGAATTTTCTTTCTATTGGAGCATCAAGCTTCTTTGAAACTTTCTTCGCCAGGAAGTGGTGATGGCAAGGCCACTGAATATTTCTCAAGACAGAGGTAGACAAGGTTCTTGACTAACGGGGATCTCAAACAGTATCAAAGTTAGGCTGCAAAGTGATGTTGAGGCCACAATCTTAATAAATGAGAGAGCTAGCTTGAAAAGATCAAATGACCTACTCCTCATCCTAATTCACATGCTTGCAATTTTCTACAAGTTAATGTAGCAAATCTAGCAACATAATCCATCTTGTGCTACCATCACTTGGTTTAAGTGATCCACTTTTAGTGCTTTTCGCTGTAGAGTAGGATCATATTCTAATGGATCCAAATACCACAGCTGAAATCCATACACTAACTTGGAGGAAAAACCTCTCAAGAATATGAGAAGTTAGGCAGACGGTCAGTATCCTTATATAGTGCCTTTATTTCCAACGTTGAATAAACCCTAGTCCCGACAATTTCAGTGAAGAACCAGACACTTATTCTGTGAAAATGAGTAGCCGCAATAAAAAAAATCTACTGACAGATCTAAATATAGCCCAGACATCAAATGCTTCTTGAAACCATGGAGACTTCTAAATAGCAGGGTATGACAGCCTTTAACGCATCATGTTCACTGACAACTTAAGACAGGTAGGTAAGTTCAAGACAGCAACCTCTTCATGTAGCCTTCACGCAACTTTCCTTCTTTGTTTTTTGGCAGCAGTTGGAGTGGGAGGAGCAACATCGACGACCAGTGGCCCAACGGGAAGGTAATTTTTAAATATAAAAACTTACCTCGGGAGTTTCAGGTATATTATTTTGGCAGCAGCTGAATCCCAAGACACGACACGGGTAGTGTCTCCCACCCGCCCTCCTCCTCTAACCAAAAAAAAGGACTCTCGTGTGTTGCTAAGGTAAGGCATTTCAATTGATCTATTTTGTGTATCGTGTGATTGATTAAAAATTTACTGTTGGTTAATTGGCATAATTTACTGTTAATATGGCACTGAATGACATAGGATCAGATGATGTGGAGTCTGTGTGGGTGGAATTGAGGAAGCGCAAATGGGAGTTATGCACAGACGTCCCAGCACTCGTCAGGGCCAGGGGCGCAAGATGTACCAGGAAATAGATAGGGCATGTCAGAAAGACAAGGTCACGGGTGATCCTGGAGGATTTCAAAAAGCAAATGGACTGGGTGAATAATGTTGCCAGTGGATCCGAAGAAAGGGAATTTGTGGAATGCTTGCAGGATGACCTTTTGGAACAGCTTGCGATGGAGACCACAAGGGAGCAAGCTTTTCTGGACTTAGTGCTATGTAATGAGCCAGACTTTATAAAAGATCTTAAAGTAAAGGAACACTTAGGAGGCAGTGATCATAATATGGTAGAGTTCAGAGGATGTTATCTACCTGGACTTCCAAAAGGCCTTTGATAAGGTGCCTCAAGGGAGGCTACTGAGTATGATGGGGGCTCATGGTGTTTGATGTGAGCCGTATGCATTGAGGATTGGCTGTCTGACAGAAGGCAGAGAGTTGGGATAAAAGGTTCTTTTTCAAAACAGCAGCTGGTGACAAGTGATGTCCCACATGGTTCAATGTTGGGGTCGCAGCTGTTCACTTTTTATATTAATGATCTGGATGAAGGGCATTATGGTGAAGCTCGCTGATGATATGAAGTTAGGCAGACAGGCAGGTAGTTCTGAGGTGGTGGTGAGGCTGCAAAAAGATTTGGACAGATTAGGAGAGTGGTCCAAGAAATGGCTGATAAATTCAATGTGAGCAAATGCGAAGTCTTGCACTTTGGGAAAAAGAATACAGGCATGGACTATTTTCAAAACGGTGAGAAAATCCTTAAAGCCAAAGTACAAAGGGATCTGGGAGTACTAGTTCAGGACTCTAAAGGTTGACTTGCAGGTTGAGTTTGTGATTAAGAAAGCAAATATAATGTTGTCATTTATCTCAAGACGGTTGGAATGTAAAAGCAGTAATGTGCTATTGAGACTTCACAAAGCTCTGTTTAGGCCCCATTTAAAATACGGTGCCCAGTTTTGGGCTCCACACCTCAGAAAGAACATACTGGCACTGAAACGTGTCCAGCGGAGATTCACATGGATGATCCCTGGAATGGTAGGCCTAACATACGATGAATGGCTGAAGATCCTGGGACTGTATTCATTAGAGTTTAGAAGGTTGAGGGGAGATCTAATAGAAACTTGCAAGATAATGAATGGATGCTGGAAATTAGTTTCCGTCAGATGGGGATACAAGGACTCGTGGGCATAGCCTTAGAATTAGAGGGGGTCAATTTAAAACTGAAATGAGGAGACATTTCTTCAGCCAGAGTGTGGTGGGCTTGTGGAATTCACTGTCACGGAATGCAGTGAAGGCCGGAACGTTAAATGTCTTCAGGCAGAGATTGATAAATTCTCAATCTCACAAGGAATTAAGGGATACGGGGAGAGTGCGCGTAGGTCACATTGAAATGCCCATCAGCCATGATTGAATGGCGGAGTGGACTTGATGGGCCGAATGGCCTTACTTCCACTCCTGTGTCTTATGGTCTTAACTAAGCTTCAGCTTTTGCAATTTCAAATAACCTATTCATGGTTTTAATCAAGAATCTTCTGGTTGGCAAACATTTCAACTAACCTCTTTACTTGGAGGTAACCTCTTTCTTAACAGTCCTAAAACTGTCTACTTTCGCAGGAGCAACTATTTTACACTCCAGCTTCAGCAAAGACTTCTGTACAATGCCCAAACTAAAATCATAATGCTTTTTTCCAAACTTTAAGCATTTCTCCTAAGCTCAAACAGTTCCAGTATTGTCTATCTGAAAGCTATGTACATTAAACTGTTTACTTTGTTCATTCGTAAATTCACTCAAAGTAAACAAATCTCCATTAATCTCAAGGAAGTCTCTTTAATACTGTGTTTTGAAACAAAACCACAATGGCTACAGAGGTGCTTACAAATTAATCATTAAACATCTTCAGACACACACAAAACTCATATGGCACTAGTTCAAAATTCAAAAATCGAAAAGTAAATGATATTAAAATATATAAATGCACATCTCAAATCTTGCATTATAAAAGCCAATCCACTATCCACAAGGAACTAGCCAGATGTGTGGCATACCTAAGTGCCTGAATTTATGCAGCTCCAAAAGGTACACAAAGTTTTACAGCATTTTAGACAAGTCAACTTGTTTGTCATCCTATTAACATCCATTTTCTCTATAATGGACAAAGCATGTGCGACCATTTTTAAAAAGTGTACTGCCTAAGGCCTGTTTGCCAGCACCTTCCAAACCCAAACCATCTACCACCTGGAACAGTCAAGACAGCAGACATGTGAGAACACAACCACCAACAAATTCCTTTCCAAGTCTCACACCAATCTGACTTGGACATATAAGTGTGGTTCAGATACAGTTGCTGCATTAGTATCCTGGAACCCCTTACTTAACAGTGCTGAGTATATCTGAATCACATGGAGTATGGTAGTTCAAAGTGGCAACTCACTACCACCTCCCCACCAGTAAATAGGGACAGGCAATATATGTTGCCTTGTAAACAAGCTCACGTCTCATGAATGAGATGAAACTTTAATTTGCATCTGTTGGAATAAGATACCATAATTGTAAAACTATTCTTTTCATGGTCAGACATAGTTTGTTCTGTACTACCGTAAGACCACACCATTAAATTTATTTACTCCTAAATATTCTAACCCTAACTTTTTCTGCAATCTGTAGCACAGGGAGTAGTCAAGTACAAAATTACAAGTCATGCCAATGCAATCATTTCAATACCAAGCCTCAGTGTGGATTCTAAGTTCACACCTGGGGAGGAATATGCAGATCTGACAGCAATTTCCATAATTTTAAACAGAACTGCATACTTGTGAATTGTGGAAATTGCTGTCCGATTTACTTCGCAATAATTCTGAGCATCAACTACCTTACCGTTATAATTACTGCAAAATATATGCCTTTTTCAGAAATTAGAATAGTGTCCTCAGAATTATACAAATATCTATGTAAGCTAGCTTGCTGACCTTTAAGGTTTGTTTTCAGACGTTTCGTCACCATACTAGGTAACATCATCAGAGAGAGTCTCCTGTAAAGCACTGGTCCTGCCTCTCCAATTATAGATTTTGGTTCTTAACGTGGGTGATGTCATTTCTGGTTCTTTTTTTTCCCCTATTTTCAAGGGAAGGTAGATAGGACACCAAAAGACACGACCCACTATCACTAGTTTCTATACAGACAAAGAAGGACACCACTTTGACTGGAACTACACATACGTCCTCAGACAGGCGAAACAAAGACATGCACGAGAACTCTTAGAGGCATGGCATTCTAACCAGAACTCCATCAATAAACATATTGACTTAGATCCTATCTACCTTCCCTTGAAAAGAAGAAAGAAAACAGAAATTGCATCACCCCACCTTAAGAAACCAAGACCCATTAATAGAGAGGCAGGACATACCACCAGCATTTTACTGGAGACACTCACTGATGATGTCACCTAGTATGGTGACGAAATGTCTGAAAACAAACCTTCAAGCTCAGCGAGGTAACTTACATACTTATCAACCTGTGCTATAAATCTTCTCAAAAATCGCTATTATATATCACTACAGCATCTTGTAGAAACAAAATTTCTGTGGAATGATCAGGCATTCACTAATCAATTTTTATTTTGAAAAAAATAATTGTTACACCACTTAGATCACTTTCGTGGAGTGCATTCAACTATTTGCCCAGTTTACCCATGTTGAAACAAGAAAATGACAGCAACACAATAAGTCAAATCTGTGGAGCAAGTAGGCAAATTTACATTTCAAATATAACCTTCATCCAGAACTGAAAATAAAAGACAGTTCTGCAGTGACCAAATCAGGCAAAATGGGCTAATATTTATATTAAAATAGGCAAACCCATAAAGCAATCAAAAGAAGAATTATGGAATATAAGTAATGCAAACAACTAAGGAACAGGATAGTCTGGAGGAATTGATATATTGAAAATCTGCAGATAGAGTATGAAATTAAAACATATTTGAAAATGGGATATTAAAAATGAAATAATTGAGAGTTTAAGCACCATCTAGCAAAATAGATCAGTTAACATTTTGTATAGTGTTTTAAGAATTTGTTTTACGATTCTTATGAAAGTCGTTTCTTTTCCCAGATACTTCTTGATGTGCTCAGTGGGTTCAGCATTTTATGATTGCACTTCAGATTTCCAACATTTGTATTTTTTTCACTTGTAGCCATATTTTCAAATAATACTATGAGAGCAATGCAAAACAACAGAATTGAAGTTGCCGAAGGGAAAGATAAGACATTGTTCCTCAAACCCGAATTTGGTTTAACTAAAATGACAATAATATAGAATACAGTCATTGACATTGTTGGATAAGTCAATGAGCACAACCACAGGTGACCAGGATTCTACTTACAAAAAGAACAAAACGGATTAATCACTGCCAATTTCTGTAAAGTGAAGGGGATCTTGCCAGGAACAACAGAAACAGCACAAACGCACTGCCATAGATATAAATGCTGTGAAAGAAACTCAGCGAGAGTGGACCTGACTGTGACATCCTCACTACTTCTAACACCGACACGGGAATGATAATAACTTCAGAGGCGCACTGAAGTATAATCAGTACCTCAGCAAATAGGGACATCGTTTCACCAATTCATAAATGGGGGATTTCAAAAGAAGAGCAGTTTCATCAAGAGCAATGATTTCACAGAATCATTATTTTACCAACAATTACCAATAAGGTCTCTAAAAAACATACCTTTGGTGCTATTAGAGAGTTTAACTCTTTTCCGTTTGCCAACACCTTGACTTCCATCTTGCTCCTCCTGAAAAATGAAGAAATGTATATTAGAGGAAAATGTAACCCACCAGCCTATAATTTATACCTTTAATACCAAGAGTTATTGCAAATTACCTTGGTAATTTGAAGAAATTTCTACTTTGAAGAAAAGTAGAACACGAATGAGTGAATATATTTCTGTCTATAAAATTGCAATATCCCAGATTATTCTATCCTAGTTTTGATTTAAAACAAAGATCCTGAGGCATCACTTAATGACTAGGGAGTTCTGTCAATATCTTGGGCAATATCCCTCCTTCAACCAACAACACCTAAAACAGATTAAATGGAGACAGCCAAACATTTGCTACAATTGGGACCTTCCTCTACTGGCTACATAACAGGACACTGTATTTAAAAATTAATTGAGTCAGTGTAAATTACTCTGGAACTTCATAAATAAATGAAAGGTACTATGCTACTCATCATAAGATTTCTTGCTTGACACAGATGTGTTTTCAGTTTAAGTTATCACACTGATATCGATTTTATATCACCTTCACATGCAACAGGCACCAATATATTGTAATGCACTGGAATGCAAACTTTTTTGTGTAACTCACTTGAAATTAGAGTACTATTGGAAGTTAAAATACCATCATATTAATTATTACTGGGGTGAAGTCAACAACAGGTGATTTCCTAAACAACTCCTGATAAAAGCTCATCTTACTCTGAAACATCTATTCACCAAAAGATGCTACCTAATCAGATCTGTATTTCCAGCATTTTTAGTTTTTATTTTAAGACTTCCAGCATTCATTATTTAACTTTTGTAAAACTTATTTTGCCTTTTCAAAAGTTATGATGAATTTGGATTGAATGAATAAATTTCCTTGTTTATAATTATTTTGTAAATTTGAAGCCAAATAGAAACTCTTTAGACACAATTTCTATATAGTGTGTTACAACGCGGAGGTCGAACCCCTCTACTAATTAAAACTAAAACACCCAGAAAAGCTCACCTCGCCTCAATGTGCTAAAAGTAAGACAGAAACCCCCCGATTTCCACTGTTTAAAGAGAAAAATAACAATTTATTTTCCTACCTCTAACAGTAAACACTAAACAAAATCTATTAACAAACATGAGTCCCCTTTTTCTTAACTATTGACTCAATTCTTAACCAACTCTTCAAAACTGCTGATCCAATAACACAGTTATTAAATACTACATTAAGTTCATCTCTCAAAGTCCATACAGTCTCTTATGTCTTCCTTACAGTCTTCCAAATCGGTTACTTTCTTCTGTCCTTCCGATTCTGATTTCTCCCGGAGTCGTCGTCTTACTTTTTACTGCTTTTATTGGAAAAGGTACCTTTGATAGACAGTGCCTTCTGAGGTATCTTTGACAGCAAGATGTCTATTTCTTTGAATGACAGTTGCACTGATCAATTTTCAAACTGCCCTCGTTTTTATACGCCCCGCCCCCCAACATTGTTTCCTGTCATTGGTTTGTTGTTGTCAATACAATAAATTCAAACTTAATTGGGTTTTGGTATATTGGGCATAATTTAAATTAATTGGCTAAACTTGAATTGTCGTCAAAACAGCAACCAAAACTCATATCCATTTAACAGCCAATTATCACATATATCTATTTTGGAACAGCCCATCTCTTAGTTGTTCTGTATACTGGCAGCTCTCGCTGTACTTTAAATTCAGAAAAGCACTTTCAATCTTAAAGTGGCCATACACTCTTTCAACTTCACAACAAGTGGACATAAAATTATACATTAAGAAAATGAAAATCCAACAAGTGTCATACTAATGGTTCATGGAGAGCTTTACTTAAAGTGAAATATATTTCATTTCTCAGATTATCTTGCGGCTGAAGATTACCAACTAAATTCCCACACAAGAGTCAGATCATTAACATAAAAGGAAGATGTATTATGTACACTAACTTGAATTTAAAGATAGGTCCCCAAGGTAAAACTTTAGCAAGTGAACTTCATTAATTCTACAGTATTTAGATTTAAACTACCTCATCAGAAGAGTCCATCTGTCCTGTTCCTGCTGTTGCACCTTTAAAATAAAAGGAAATTATTTCTTGAATTGAGGAAAACAGCAATCCATTTTAGCATGAATAATATCTGTACATAATTAATGACTTCAGAGGACATCGATCTTTAATAAACTGGAAACACACATTATTAACACATATGCTTATAAATGAGCTGAAGACAGGTGAGCCAGAATTATTCTTCCTAACAAGAGCGGAAAGAATTTGTTAGTGCAGATTCTACATCACAAATCATATATATATGGATCAACTTAACTCCGTTAGTAGGAATGTTGTCTCTAGACCAGATTCCTCTGGGTACAAGTTCCTCTGACATTTTAATGCAGTACTGAAGGAATTATATATTAAATATAATGACATGTTAAAATTAGGTATGGTCTGGCTGTTCAACTGAACATCAAGGAAGGGTTTCAGAAAATCTTCCCCATGTCCATGTCTACATTCCGACATTTGAAACAGAAAATTATATATTCTGCATAAAAAGATGTACACATATAAATAAAGAGAAGTAGGCCTGCTGCAAAATTAAACCAGAACAAACCCTTGTACTTATCGAATTTCATGCTGACAGCTGCTTTTAAATTGGTTACCACCAGGTTTCATCATAAATCAGTTTGGGTTTTTAAAAAATCATTCTGCTCTGTGTGTGTCGGGTTGGGGTGGGGGGGGTGGTATTCTTAGAAAAGCAATTAAGTGGTAGTTTGGCTCACCAACCTCGACACCAGTGAAGCCAGTTGCCAACTCACTGACACCTCCTCCTCCTGTTCCCTTGACCACGATCTCACCTCCCATCACCAAACCAACATTTCCCAAACCATGCACAACCCCATCACCTCAAGGGATCTCCCATCCACAGCCTCCAACCTCATAGTCCCAGAAGCCCACACTGCCCGGTTCTAGGTTCATACAGTCAAAGAGATGTACAGCACAGAAACAGACCCTTCGGTCCAAATCGTCCACACCAACCAGATATCCTAACCTAATAGTTCCACCTGGCAGCACCTGGCCCATAACCCTCTAAACCCTTCCTATTAATATATCTATCCAGGTGCCTGTTAAATGTTGTATTTGTACCAGCCTCCACCAGTTCCTTTGACAGCTCATTCTATACACACACAACCTTCTGCATGAAAAAGTTGCCCCTTGGGTACCTTTTATATCTTTCCCCTCTCACCATAAACCTATGCCCTCTAGTTCTCCACTCCCCCATCCCATGGAAAAGACCTTGTCTGTTTATCCCATCCACGCCCCTCATAATTTTCTAAACCTCTACAAGGTCACCCCTCAGCTTCCGATGCTCCAGGGGAAACAGCCTCTTCCTATAGTTCAAATCCTCTAACCCTGGCAACATCCTTGTAATCTTTTCTGAACCCTTTCAAGTTTCACAACATCCTTCTGCGAATGTGTATCGGGCATAAGCAGGCAGGGAAAGAGTTAAGTTCTAAGTTTGGTGAAACAAGAAGTTCAGCTAAGCATGACCCAGATAAGAACTTTCAGCTAACAATGGGGTGCTGGAGGCAAGGGTAATGGGTTAACAAGGTGGAAAAGCTGTCATTATGTAGAGCCATTTAACAATATTGGAAGCATTCAGTATGCAAGGTCAGCTAACAAGGGGAAAAAGTATTCATTGTATAAATCCAGTTAAGAAGGTTAAGAACATTCATTGTATAACAATGAAAGGCTTGGTCTCTGCTACTGTTATTCGTCACCCAATTAATATGTATGCTGTCTTATCTGGATGCTGCTCCCTGTAAAATGACTATATAGTTCATTGAGAAACTGTTGTTCGAGAGAAGACAGTGAACTTATGTCCCTGTGCATATGGACGATTGTTCTCTCTACCTCCAGGGACCGGAATAAAAATGAATGAGGTAAAACTATACTGTGCCACTGAGCATCTTACTTCGACTGAGGGGGGAACGGGATGACACTTCAGATTGGAAGGAGACCAGAATTGCATGCAATATTCCAGAAGTGGCCTAACCAATGTCCTGTACAGCCACAACATGACCTCCTAACTCCTATACACAATGCTTTGACCAATGAAGGAAAGCATACCAAATGCAACCTTCACTATCCCATTCACCTGCAATTCAGCAACACTCACCAGGACCTTACCATTAAGTGTATGAGTCCTGCTAAGATTTGCATTTTCAAAATCCAGCACTCGCATTTATCTAAATGAAACACCATCTGCCCTGTCTCAGCCCATTGGCCCATCTGATCACAATCCCGTTGCATGCTGAGGTACCTTCTTCGCTGTCTACGACACCTCCAATTTTGATGTCATCTGCAAACTTACGAACTATACCTCCTATCCAAATCATTTATATAAATGACGTGTGGAGTTTGCATATGCTCCTCGTGTCTGCGCGGGTTTCCTCCAGTTTCCTCCCACGGTCCAAAAATGTGCGGGTCAGGTGAATTGGCCATGCTAAATTGCCCGTAGTGTTCGGTGAAGGGGTAAATGTAGGGGAATGGGTCTGGGTGGGTTGCTGTTCGGAGGGTCAGTGTGGACTTGTTGGGCCGAAGGGCCTGTTTCCACACTAAGTACTCTAATCTAATCTAAATCTAATCTAATCTAATCTAGTGGACTCAGCACCGATCCTTGTGGCACTCCACTGGTCACAGGCCTCCAGTCTTGAAAGCAACCCTCCACCACCACCCTCTGTCTTCTATCTTCAAGCCAGTTCTGTATCCAAGTGGCTAGTTCTCCCTGTAATCCATGAGACTTAACCCTGCTGTGCAGTTTATCAAGAGGAACCTTGTTGAACGCCTTAGTCAAGCCCATATAGATCACGTCCACCACTCTGCCCTCAGCAATCCTCTTTGTTTCTTCTTCAAAAAACTCAAATCAAGTTTGTGAGACATGATTTCCCATGCGCAAAGCCATCCCTAATCAGTCCTTAGTTTTCCAAACACACGTGCATCCTGTCCCTCAGGATTCCCTTCAACAACTTGCCACCATCGATGTCAGGCTCACAGTTCCCTGGCTTTTCCTTCCCACTTTTCTTAAATAGTAGCACCAACTTCTTATCCAAAATCTACATACCTGACTGCCTCAGTCGACCCATCGTCTCAGTCTGCTGCACTGAACCTGGCTCTTCATATCTTGACATCGTCCTCTCCCCCTTGATCCAGCAACTCCCCACATACATTAGGCACACCACTCATGCTCCTCACCTCTTCCAAGACTATGGGTTGCCCAGCCCCTAACAACCCATCTTCACCATGGACATTCAGTCCCTGTACGTGTCCATCCTCCATGGCAAAGGCCTCCAAGTCAAAACGTTTCTTCCTCTCCCATCAACCTAACCAGTACCCCTCCACCAACACACTGTGGCTGAACTGGTGCCCCACCCTCAACAACTTCTCTTTCAAATCCTCCCACTTTTTTCAGTCCAAAGGCATGGGCACTGCATGGGCTCCAGCTATGCCTGCCTCTTCATCAGACACATGGAACAGTGCATCTTCCATAGTTATACTGGCACCATTCCCCATCTTTTAGTCCACTACATTGACTATTGCATCGGCACCACCTCATGCTCCCATGAGGAGATTCAACAGTTCATTAACTTCACGAACACCTTCCATCCTGATCCCAAGTTCGGACATCTCCCTCCCCTTCCTCAACCTCTCCATCTCCATCTCCGGCGACCAACGCAACTAAGACATCTACTTCAAAGTGACTGACTCCCACAGCTACCTGGACTACAACTCCTCCCACTACTCTTTCTATAAAATACTTCCACCTCCACCATATTTTCTCCCAAGAGAGGAATTCCACTCCAGAATATCCCAGACGGCCTCCTATTTCAAGGCCCGTAATTTTCCCTCCCATGCGATCAACAATGCCCTCCAGCTCATCTTCTTCACTTTCACACCTCCATCCTTGAACCCCATCCTTCCAACTGCAACAAGAATAGAATGCCCCGGTCCTCACCTTCCACCCCACCAATCTCCAGATACAGAGCATTATCCTCCACGATTTCCGCCACCTACAGCCAGACCCCACTACCAGAGACATACTTCCCTATCAGCATTCTGCAGAGACCATTCCCTCTGCGATTCCCTCATTACATCCAAATGCCCACCCCCCAACCAACCTACCTTCAACTCACAGCACCTTCCCTTGCCACCGCAAGAGGTGTAAAACCTGTGCCCACACCTCCCGCCTCACCTCCTTCCACATCCAATATGGATTTTCCTGCACATTCCAACACCTCATCGACTGAATCCATTACTATTGATGTGGTCTCCTCTACATTGGGAAGACAGGAAGCCAACTTGCAGAATGTTTCAGAGAACATTTCTGGGACACACGCACCAAACAATCCCAGCCCTCTGTGGCCAACCACTTCAACTCCCTGTCTGTCAAGAACATGCAAGTCCTGGGCCTCCTCCCCCGCCAAATCCAAGTCACCCAACGCCTGAAGGAAGAACACCTCATCGCCTGCCTTGGGACCCTCCAACCACATGGCAAAAATGTCAATTTCACCAGTTTCCTCATCTCCCCTCCCCCCAACTCATCCCAGATCCAACCCTTCAACTCGGCACCGCCCTCTTGAACTGTCCTACCTGGGCAAGTCAGATCCCAGGTCAAAATCTAGCCTGATAGATCATACTTGTTTCTAAAAATGCAGGGGTCTCTCACTGAAACAGAAATACATTTTATTGATTTGGTTTTAACAATTAAAAAGAAGCTTGTTACAGAAACTAATTAGAACCATTTACAAAAAACACAAAGTAACACATAAACCCATTAATTCCAATAGCACCCCATTACTGTATTAAAATACCAAAATGGATTCCCTTCTCTGTTCAACCCCTTCAGAGTTTTAACCAAATACTTCTAATCTGGAACTTTTCAATGAAATCCTTACACTGAAATAATCTATTTTTTAAACAGTTCTAAACTAACCTCCCTTTTTAACAGCAATTGTGTCACATATCCATCTGCAGCCAAAACTTCTGCAAAGAGTCGAAGGGTCTGTTTCCGTGCTGTACATCTCTATGACTCTGAGTAAAACTAAAAATCTTTTCCAAAACTATGGTTATTTCCATAAGACAAAGTAAAATCAACTCATTGACCTTGTAAACGTAAAGCCTCATGCATTACTATTTACCTTCTTTACTTTGAAAAGTACTCCAAATATAAACAAATGCCGATTGCCCTCCAAGATATATGCGTTTTAAAATAAATCACTATTGCTACAGAAATACCTAAAAGTAAGGCATTAAACACCTTCAAAAGATACAGATCAAAGCCGACATGCCCCAGCTCAAATCCAAACTGTAAAATATATGCTGGAAAACCTCAGTAGGTCTGGCAGCATCTGTGGAGAGAAATCAGAGTTAATGTTTCAGGTCCAGTGATCCTTCTTCAGAACTGGACCCAAAACATCAACTGATTTCTTTCTACACATGCTACCAGACTTGCTGAGTTTTTCCAGTAATTTTTGCTTTTGTTTCTGATTTCCAGCATCCACAATTTTTTTGGTATTTTTCTAAAACATATGCTATTATAATATAAATAAATCAAACACCTAACATTACATGGGAATATCAACTTAACAGGTTATGCAGCGTCCATGTAGAGAGAAAGAAATAGCATGTCTGATCAGTTAACTTGGTTTCTTTCTCAATTCAGATGCTGCCTAACAGGCAGAGATTTTGTTTTCTTCTTTTGATCATTCCCAGCACTTTCTGTTTATATTTCAGCCACACCTCTTTGAGATAGTGGAATATCAAAAATTTATTTAGCAAGAAAGTTGAAGACAGAAATTCCTCATTGTATTTACAATTCTGAAATAAGGGAACTTTGATTTTCAAAAACTCTTCTTTGACTGAGTGGCCTGCAGTTTTTTTTAAATCAACCTAAACAGGGATGCACTACTCGAGCCTGACTGGCCAGTAACTGACTGGCTTGTTCCTGATGAAGGGCTTTTGCCCAAAACCGCAGTTTTCCTGCTCCTCGGATGCTGCCTGATCTGCTGTGCTTTTCCAGCATCACACTCTTGACTCTAATCCAGCATCTGCAGTACTCACTTTCGCCTGGCCAATAACATTAATGACAGTAATCTGCAAAACTTGATGCTAATTCATCCATCAATGACTCGTACTTTGGAGAAACATCGTCAAAGGCTATGTTAGCCAAAGGAAGTATGTAGGCATTTCTTACAAGAAATAAAGGACACATTTTTAGTAATCACAATATCACAAATTTATGTTATCGTTTGTGTAAAGGATAGCCAAACAAAGGTGTTACTTACCCAAAATAGTTACATTGCTTGCTCCCGCCATTTGATCCAACACAGATGTCACAGAGCGTTCCTCAGAAGAAACTAGACCAGAGCCTTTTAATGCGGTCAGATATTTTTCATAGTTCTTCTTTGTATAGGCCTTTTCTCCAGTGCCTTAAGAGGAAATAAAATATTCGCTGGTCAAAAAATTATTATTAAAAAAGTGTCAAAACACTAGACTAATCAACAACATTCAGTACTGTATTAATAAAATGAATCTCATCCACCATACATCAAACAAGTCCAGCGGTTTCATTCATAAAGGATTCCAGCTGTTACTTAAATGTCACAACATAAATCAGAAGAAAAATAAGCTTTCAATTGTAATGTCCATCTTCCACATAAACTAATCCAAATCCCATAAGCCTATACACTTTATTCTCCTTTCTTCAAACACCAAGTTAATCATGGCACTGTCTCTCCTGCATATACCCTGAAGGTTCTGGATTAGTGGTGCTGGAAGAGCACAGCAGTTCAGGCAGCATCCAAGGAGCTTCGAAATCGACGTTTCGGGCAAAAGCCTTTCATCAGGAATAAAGGCAGTGAGCCTGAAGCGTGGAAAGATAAGCTAAAGGAGGTGGGGGTGGGGAGAAAGTAGCATAGAGTACAATGGGTGAGTGAGGGAGTGGATGAAGATGATAGGTCAGGGAGGAGAGGGTGGAGTGGATAGGTGGAAAAGGAGCTAGGCAGGTAGGACAAGTCCAGACAAGTCATGGGGACAGTGCTGAGCTGGAAGTTTGGAAATAGGGTGAGGTGGGGGAAGGGGAAATGAGGAAGCTTATCTCTCCACGCATCAGGCTCACTGCCTTTATTCCTGATGAAGGGCTTTTGCCCGAAACGTCGATTTCGAAGCTCCTTGGATGCTGCCTGAACTGCTGTGCTCTTCCAGCACCACTAATCCAGAATCTGGTTTCCAGCATCTGCAGTCATTGTTTATACCCTGAAGGTGGCTACACAGGGTTCAGACAGTGGTCAAGGCATACGGCATACTTTCCTTCATCAGAACTGTTATTAAGTACAAGAGCTGGCAGGCCATGTTACAGTTATATAGGACTTTGGTAATGTGATGACCAGAACTGTACACAACATTCCAAATGTGGCTGAACCAAAGGGCATGGATGCTTTGGAGAGGGTGCACAGGAGTTCACCAGATGTTGCCTGGTATGAAGGACACTGGCGATGAAGAGAGGTCGAGTAGATTAGGATTATTTTCATTAGAAAGGCAGAGGTTGAGGGGGGACCTGATTGAGGTCTACAAAATCATGAGCGGTATAGACAGGTTGGTTAAGAAGATGATTTTTCCCAGAGTGGGGAGACACAATTACTCGCGGTCAAGAGTTCAAGGTGAAAAGGGATAAGTTTAAGGAAGATATGCGCGGAAAGTTCTTACCGCAGAGGGTGGTGGGTGCCAGCGGAGTGGGCACAATAGTGTCATTTAAAATGTATCCAGACAGATACATGAATGGGCAGAGAGTAGAGGGATACAGATCCTTAGAAAATAGGTTTAGATAGAGGATCTGAATCAGCGTAGGCTCGGAAGGTCAAAGGGCCTGTTCCTGCGCTGTAATTTTCTTTGGTCTTTGTTCTTGTTCAATCAGCAGCTTGGTTCCTGCATACCCCATTATATTAAACGTTTGGTGTAAAAAAAGTAAAGACTCTTATCTTAAATCTCTCACACTGAATGGTGTATTTATGTTCTGTCACTGTCGACTCAAAACACACCACATTCAACAGGATATTAAAGAGTGAATTTGCTCTGCTGACCTGCAAGAAATTGAATGCCCCAGGAGTAGGATGTTGTGTCTTTGTCTTATAGAGTCATACAGTCATAGAGATGTACAGCACTGAAACACACCCTTCAGTCCAACCTGTCCATGCCGACCAGATATCCCAACCCAATCTAGTACCACCTGGCAGCAGCTGGCCCATATCCCTCCAAACCCTTTCTATTCATATACCCATCCACATGCCTCTTAAATGTTGCAATTGTACCAGCCTCCACCACTTCCACTAGCAACTCATTCCAAACAGTTACCACCCTCTGCACGGAAAAGTTGTCCCTTAGGTCTCTTTTATATCTTTCCTCTCTCACCCTGCACCACTATTCAATATGATCATGGCTGATCATCCTTAATCAGTATCCAGTTCCTGCCTTATCTCCATAACCCTTGATTCCACAATCCTTGAGAGCTCTATCCAACTCTTTCTTAAATGAATCCAGAGACTGGGCCTCCACTGCCCTCTAGGGCAGAGCATTCCACACAGCCACCATTCTCTGGGTGAAGAAGTTTCTCCTCATCTCTGTCCTAAATGGTCTACCCCGTATTTTTAAGCTGTGTCCTCTGGTTCGGCACTCACCCATCAGTGGAAACAGGTTTCCTGCCTCCAGAGAGTGTCCAATCCTTTAATAATCTTATGTGTCTCAATCAGATCCCCTCTCCATCTTCTAAACTCAAGGGTATACAAGCCCAGTCGCTCCAGTCTTTCAGCGTAAGGTAGTCCCGCCATTCCAGGAATTGACCTCGTGAACCTACGCTGCACTCCCTCAATAGCCAGAATGTCTTTCCTCAAATTTGGAGACCAGAACTGCACACAGTACTCCAGGTGTGGTCTCACCAGGGCCCTGTATAGCTGCAGAAGAACCTCTTTGCTTCTATACTCAATCCCTCTTGTTATGAAGGCCAGCATGCTATTAGCCTTCTTCACTACCTGCTGTACCTGCATGCTTACCTTCATTGACTGGTGTACAAGAACACACAGATCTCTCTGTACTGCCCCTTTACCTAAATTGATTCCATTTAAGTAGTAATCTGCCTTCCTGTTCTTGCCACCAAAGTGGGTAACCATACGTTTATCCACATTAAACTGCATCTGCCATGCATCTGACGACTCACCTAACCTGTCCAGGTTACCCTGTAATCTCCTAACATCCTCCTCACATTTCACCCTGCCACCCAGCTTAGTATCATCAGCAAATTTGCTAATGTTATTACTAATACCATCTTCTATATCATTCATATATATTGTAAAAAGCTGCAGTCCCAGCACTGATCCCTGCGGTACCCCACTGGTCACTGCCTGCCATTCCGAAATGGAGCCGAAATGTATCCAGTGAAACAATCCAATTTTCTATTCACATGTTTATTTTACCAGTCAGCAGTCCACCCACAAATATTACCAGCCTCTTTCTCCCCAATGCTTCAAAGTCAACCACAACTTCCTGGTACTGTTGGCTGCTAACATCTTTCTTTCTCCCCAGAACTCCTTCATCCAAGATCTAGGATCAATGGTAATGTTGGTAATATGATAATTTTCTGACAAATGTCGCCAAACATCACCATATTAAAGACTCCACACATTATCCTGACAAATGAATGTTACTAGTATCATATAAATTATTTTAAACAACCTGTTCAGACATGGTAGGACACAACTCTGTGTTAAGTGAAATCTGAACACACACCTTCTGGCTCAGAGGTTGCAATACCACCACTGCTCACAAGAATCCCCCTTCAAAAGTTTACTAAGAACTATATGGGTCCCTGCCTAACAGTATTGTGTGAGTACTAACACAAAATGGACTGTACTGGTTCAAAGGTGACAGCTCAATACCATCTTATAAGGGACATCTAGTGATGGGCAATAAATTATGGCCCAGTGACACGTGTCCAATCAACAAACGTTTTAAAACTTCACATCAGCAGAAATCCTCAGTACAAAATATTATCTCCCATTATTACTCTTACATCAGCTGATGTCAAGTTTAAATCTTGCATCCCCATTTACAGTTGAGACTAGCCATTCAAAATGTTCACTCTACAAATCCCACGAACTAACTATTGATGTTCCAACCTACAAATCACCTATAATATTTGCGCTGGGTACTTCTCTCACTCTTTGGTAAACTAAGCTTCGTTCAAAGGACAGAAGTAAAATTAATAATAACAATAACCCAATTAAATGTATCAAATGAATTCTTGATTATTTATAATAATGCTATATTTCAAGTTTTTACTTGAAAAGTAAAATTTCCTGTTGGAAATGCATAGCCTTAAAATTTACAAAGTAAAGGCAGCTGGAAGAAATGGAAGGATTCAGCCAATTTCTGTGTTGGGGAGGATTTACTATGTGAACTTTTGAAAAAGAAAAGCTGAAAGTTTAAAGTCAGATGTGTTACTGTTAAATACTAAGAAGGACTAGGAGGCCGGAAGTGTCTACCATCAGGAGACTTGCTAAGAACTTGTTTACTCTACAAGCAGCAAGGTTAGACAGAGCTGTTGCCCATCCAAAATGGCCAATGATATGACAATCATTATGTCATGTAATTGGAATCAAAGTGGCAACAAATACACAAATCCCTCCCCCTTAACATCAGTGGTTTCTGCACTGAAAGCATTCACAATCATATATACAACGGTAAGTAAAACATTCCGAAGGACGTTGATTCCTGTGTGGCTGTTAGCGTACCTCAGGCATCTGTTTAATTTTCTCAATAGCCTTAACCTCTGATATAATAGATGTATTAGGAACATTCATTCATGAAAAGACAATGACCAATAATGTTTGGAAGTTTGCAGAATGTTGTGGTATTCTCTGCTAAGGTCCTCTTGTAAATCCAGGTCTCTGTCTGGCACAGTTATTTGTAGATCTTCAATTAATGTTGGGCCTGGCATATTAGGTTTGAATGCCAAAAGTTGATCTGCACGACCTCTCCACACCATCATCTGTATAGGGTATGTGATCGGTCCAGTCTGTTGGCTGGTATCTACTTCTCACCAGTGCTGTAATTCCTTGCGAACACTTCTTGACCTTTTTGGAAAACAGTGTGGTCCAGTTCTCTCAATAGAAAATATTATTTTGTGACTCCTATCAACAACGCCTTCTGTCATGGGTGGTTTCAACAAATCAAATGCCACGCACAACTGACAATTTACCATGAGCAATGTTAGAGAACCTTTGAGTCTTCGAGGGGGTTGTGTTCTATATGTTAACAAAAATTGGAACAGTCATTTAGATATGATCTTGTTCTTGTTCCTTATCTCTAAGAAATGTTTCATTTTCTGAACAAACCTTTCTGCCAAACCTTTTATGGTTCAGTGATAGCAGCTGATCAAATATTTTGAATCCCATTCTCCTTTAGATAGTCTGTAAACTCCATGACATAAACATTACCAGTGTTGCTCCAGATAATTAATCATCGCAAAGGTCTCCCCAATCTCTCAACGGTTTTCTCGAAAGATGTTATCTTCATGATGGTATCTTCAGGGCATTTAGTATGTGCATCAAATACTATGAAAAACATTTGTCCTTCCAGCATACTCAACATGGCCTTTCAGGTCATTCCCATACATCTACCAGCACGAGCAGAAGTAGATTATAAACCCTTGCACAAGCTCCACATATTCCCATCTTGTCCTCAATTTTGGAGTCAAGTCCTTGACATCAAAAATCAACTTGAGACTTTCTCCTTCATTGTGACAATGCTAGTAACCTTTGTATAGTTGGTTTAACATGGGTTTCCTTACCTGTGGTGGAATGATGAACCTCATCCTGTTTCTTTGGAAAGCTCTAGCACCTGAGACACATGGCTTCAGCTCTAGACTGTTCTTTTCCATCATTTTTGATAGTAGTGAATCATTTATAGTGTACTTTTTAACTTGTCCTGTTATTGGTGTGTTCTCAACTGATTCAAAGCAGAAAATATCAAAGGATTGTTTGTAGTCGACTAAGTTGTCAAAGGTAATCTCGAAAGCCAATCAGCATTTCCATGCAAATTGGATTGCCATTTGTTAATTGTACAAATATGAGCCGACAGCAACAGTACACACCTCTACAGACAGCTCACTGCTAGAGAAAGTATTCCTGTGACGTTATGGGAATAAAGTGGGATGCTTTTCAGAGAGTTGATGTAGACTTGATGGGTCAAATGGCCTCTACCTACGATGTAGAGACTCAATGAATCTATTGACTTCTCCTCACCCTTGCATAATGTGAAAGAAATGACTGCTCCCACTCCATATGGTGATGTACTGCATGTTATTTGCAATGTAAATTTGTATCAAAATTGCACAGAGCTCCTGACTGTAATAAATTCTCTTTGGCTTGGGTTAAGGCTTTTTCACATTGATCTTCCCATTTCCAATTCTTGATCAGCTTAATAAATTGTACAATGGCTTGAGAATAGTTTCAAGATTTCCAGCTAGTCGAGCAAACAAGTTATTGATTAAAAGCAAAGAATACTCAGTACCAGATGAATATTGACCTTAAAACCAGCCCAGATGCGTACCTATCCATCTTTCTTCATCAAAGGCATGAGACATGTTGTCCAGTCACTCACATTCACAGATTCAAGAACTCCCAACCTGATCAGCCTCTCTAATTCTACCCTGACCGTTGGTCTCATTTCATAAGGTACTGATCTAATGTGACAACATTTTGCTTAATTCTAATCCTTCATTTTCAATGACAGGTTTTCTCCACCCCCGCTGGTGATGTACAACAACTAGCTAGTTTGCAAGCCTCCTCCAGACCAGATCAACCCATCTATGACAACGGTCTTGTTTGAACCACCACAACCACTAGGATCCTTTTCTCCCCAGACACACAATTCTGGGACAACACTGCCACTCCTCTATGGAATACCCTCGATCATAAGGCTTCACCCTTCTTGCCATCTGTCCCTCTTGATCTACCAGCTCTATGGTCTTTTCTGGCAATAGCAAGTTAAACGTGGTTCTCAGCTGGCAGTTAATCATTAAGGACGCCGAAAACTGGGTCATCACATGTAGCACGTCCCTATATGTGCTGAGGAACTCATTGATTTGCCATCCATTAGCCACCCCTCCGTCCTTATGAAGGCTTTCAGGTCTGCTTTGAGGTATATACAGATCTTCCCAGCTGGCCATTTGTTGCAGTGCAATAGGGACCAATTTCACATGTCTGATTCTATGATTTTCCAGGTACTCTTCAAATTCTTGCACCACAATCTGTGAACCACTATTACTAACAACTTGTTTGGCGTTCACAAATCTGGCAATATTTGATCTAGACAGTCTCTTGTTGTTTCCACAAATACAGACTTCATGTCCGTCACCTCAGGCCACATGGAGTGGGCGTCCACGAACAGTAGTAGCACTTGTCCCACAATCAGACACACAAAATTGACATGAATTCATTGCCAGTGTTTGAGGCCATTCCAATGGGTGAAGGGTCATAACGGCAGCACCTTTCTTACTAATGCACAGGATTTGCATGATCTCACTTTTTCCTCAATCTGGAAGACCACATTCAACCACCAAATGGAGGAATGGAGAAGTGGAGGATGGAGAAGTGGAGGATTCGATAACTGCCAATGAGACACCCCCATTCAAAAAGGAAATAGGCCAAAAGCAGGCAACTGACCAACCTAAGTTGGAAAATGTGGTGCTGGAAAAACACAGCAGGCCAGGCAGCATCCTCGGATGCTGCCCGGCCTGCTGTGTTTTTCCAGACCACATTTTTCAACTTAGGTTGGTCAGTTGCCTACTACTCCAGCATCTGCAATCCTCACTTTCTCCTAACTGACCAACCTAAATCTATTGTTGGAAAAATATTGGAATCAATTATGAAGGAAGTAAAGCAGTACACTTGGAAAACCACAACTTAATCAAACAGTGTCAGCATGGCTTCATGAAAGAGAAACTGTGACTGACTAATTTAGTAGAGTTTCTGGAGGAAGTCTAGATTAGAGTAGATAGAGGGGAACCAGTAAAAGGTGTTGTATTCGGACCTCCAGAAGGCGTTCAACAAGGTACCTCAGAAAAGCTCAAGTCATAAGATAAGGGCCCAGAGTGTTACAGATAGTATATTAGCGTGGATAGAGAACTAGCTAATGACAGGAAACAGCAAGTGGGAATAAACAGTTCTTTATCCAATTGGCAACCTGTAACCAGTAGGGTTCCACAGGGAAATTGCTGGGACTGCAACTGTTTACAATATATATTAAAGGAACAAAGCAAATGTACTGGAGCTGAATGGGCAAATGACAAAAATAAATGGAAAGGCAAGTTGCAAGAGGGATACAAATAGTTTGAAGAGATATTGATAGGTTAAGTAAGTGGGCAAAAAGTTGGCAGATGGAGTATAATATGGGAAAATGTGGGATTATTCATTTTAGAAGAAATAAAAGAACAAAGTATTATTTAAATGGAGAAAAACTGCAGAAAGCTGCAACACAAAAGGGACTTGGGAGTTACTTGTACATGAAACCCAAAGCAAGCACACAGGTGCAGCAGGTGTTCAGGAAGCTGAATAGGATATATGCCCTTATTTCAGGAGGGTCAGAATATACAAGTAGGGAAGTCTTACTGCAACTGGATAAGATGCTGGTGAGACCACACAGAGTACTGTGAGCAGTTATGGTCCCCTTAATAAAGGAAAGATAGCATTTCATTAGATGCAGCTGAGACCAGGATGATCCCAAGTATGGAGAAATTGTCTTATTAGCAAAGGTCGAACAGGTTGGGGCTCTACTCACTCGAGTTTAAAAGAATAAGAGGTGATCTCATTGAAATACACAGGATTCTTAATGGGTTTGATGGGGCCCAATGTTAAGAGAATGTCTCAAAATAAAGAAGTGCCAATTTAAAACTGGGTTGGGAACAAATTTCTTCTCTCAGAAGGTTGTGTGTCTTTGGAACTCCTTGCCAGAGACATGTGGCAACAGAATTCCTGTGTGTACTTCAGCCTGAGATACAGAGAGCCTTGATCAATAGAGGAAATCAAGGGCTATTGGGGGAGGGGGGGCAAGAAAGCAGAGGTGAGGAATGTCGGATCAACCATGATCATAGTGAATGGAGGAACAGGTTTGTGGGATCAAATAGCCTACTCCTGTTCCTATTTCTTATGACTTTAGATCTGCTTCAATTTTGTTCGATAGAAAAAAAATAGAATCTGTGTAGGAGGTCCAACTTTCTACATTTTTATCATATGATCTTACATCACCGAAATTTCATGCCTTTTTTTTAAGAAATGGGAAGGGCCTCCATAACACTATGTACCACAAAAATCTTAGTATGACTTTGCTTCATCCCTTTTAAACCAAGCTGCTTCTGAGGCTGCCTGTTTCTTTCCAAGTCTAGACTCCTAGCTCAAAGCATTTCCCTCCATGCAGGTTAACTTGTTTCTCAGGAGTTCGTCTGGAGCACATGGTGAATTTCTTGCATATTTCAGAATGTAATGAATAGGGTACCCTTCGTTGTCCAGTACTTTTCGAAAGCTGAGAAACTACACCATGTTCTTCGCAGCCGGCAACACATTATCGATGAGGATGAGCACCTCACCAAGACCTTCCCTGTGCCTCCACTTCTTGCCTTTAAACACCCACCAAACCTTAAAACAAATCATTGTTTGCAAACTGCCCACTCTTCAGGACAACATCGGACTACAACACCACAAAACCCTGTCATGTCAACTGCTGCAAGACATGTAAGAGGGTTGACATGAATACCACCAATGCACGTGGGGACATTACCCACCATGTATGCGCAGGTACTTGTGACTCGGCCAATGTTGTTCATCTCATATGCTGCAGGCAAGGATGTCCTGAGGCATGGTATATTGGAGAGAACAAGCAAACGCTACAATAATGAACGAATGGACACCGCACAACAATCATCAGGCAGGGATGTTCCCTCCCAGTCGGGGAACACTTCAGCGGTGCGGAACATTCGAGACAGACACAGACACACACACACACACCCTCTCAGGCGTTTACGCCATCACACTTACTTTATCAAGCTTACACACATGCAAACACATTCTCACATGCACAGTCACCCACACAGTCTCTCCTGCATGCGCATACAAGCAGAATTATATTTACAGATACGTTCTACTTTGCTCAAAAAACACATAACCTACAATCAATCCATGTAGTATTCTATAAATCCCGCTTTAGAAATAGAACTAATCTGACTCAAAATTGGGACAGAGACAAACTTTAACCTCACACCTTTAATGCACTGAGCTGAGATGGCACCTTTTGTTAGAAAACCTGAAATTATCTTGAGAACGTGACTTAAAAGAAGTTCTGGGATTCATATATTAAAGAACCAAAACAAGCAAACCCTTTCTAAAAGATGAAAGGCTTAATATAGGTTTATCATTTCAGCTACACTTATATTCCATCTGTCAAGTTTTTGCCAACTCACTTAATTGTTTGATATCCCTCTATAGACTCCTTGTGTCATCCTCACTACTTGCCTTCCCACTTACCTTTGTATCATCCCCAATCTTGGTGATAGCATATTCATTACCAATTGTGGCCCCAGCTCGGATTCCTGTGGCATTCCATTAGTTACAGGTTGCCATCCTGAAAATGCCCCCTTTATCCTAACTCTGTCATATATTACTTGGCAAATCCTCTCTCCATGCTCACATACTCCCACAAACTGCATGGGCTCTTATTAGATTGCGTGTGTAACTTTATTGAATGCCTTTTCGAAATCCAAATGTATTACTGATTTCCCTTTACCTACTCTTCCTGTTACCTCCTCAAAGTACTGCAATGCTGACTCTGCTCAATTATGTGTTTCTAAAAGCTCAGCTATCACTTCCTTTACAATAATAATCTAACACCTTGTCAATGACACATCATGCTTGCTAGCCTACAGTTACCTGATTTTGTATCCCTCTCTTTCTGAACAAGGATGTTACATTATCAGATTTCCAATCCTAAGGATTCCTGGAAGTTTGCCACCATTATCTCTGCATACACGTCTCTCAAAATCCTAGGACACAACCAATCAGCTTTCAATTCCATTTTTCCCTGAGTATTATTTCTCAAGTGATATTTACGGTGTCTGTTTCCTGTTCATCTTTAGTTCCTTGATTTAGTATTTTCAGTAAGTTATTGCATCCTCTACCATGAAGACTGATGCAAAGTACCTGTTCAACATTACTGCTATTTCCTCACTCCCCATTTTTTCCCTGAGCCTCAAAAGAAGCCAATGTTCACTGTTGCCTCTGTCTTCTGATATTTATGTTACTTGCTAGTTTGCGCTGACGTTTATTGCCCCCAAGTTTATTTTCTCCTTTCGATCATTTTTTTAAAAATGTGAAAAAGTTAAGTGGTACTTTTTTTTCCCCTTTCAATTGATTCTGTGCTTAACTCCCTTCAAATATATTCAGGGTAGTTTCCTCGAACAATATATTGTGATTTTAATCAGGAATCAGACAATTTTTGATCTGGTAATGAGGCAGGTTTAATAAATGATTTCAGAATTAAAGAAACCCTCAAGGGAATGTGTTCCATTCTTTTACTGTATCATAGATAGTTTTTAACAGAAATACAGACAGAATCACCTGAAATCAATCAGCAACCAAACTGTGATTGGTTGGCTCAAATTGCAAGTACGTAAATCAGCTAAAATTGAAATACACTTGACATCAAATAGGAGAAAATGGGAAGCTAAACTTCAAATGATACACTCCTCAGAATTAATTAAAACAACCAAACCTCAATGAGTCATCAGTAAAGTCTAATAAAAGATCAACTTACTTTCAAACAGCTTTGTGCTGTGCTACTCCCTTAATAATGGAAACATCGGATATTCAAAATAAGGTCTACTTAATGAAGAGATGTATTTAATTATATAGGGAATTAAAATTACTCAGTGCTATGTTATGTATCATGATTTTATTTTAGTTTAGAGATCACAGTGCCTCAAAAGCTTGGGTTCAAAATCTACATTTTTCTCCAGCAGCAGGGAGACTATTAGCTCAAGAGCATTATCAGCTACTTATATGCCTCTCACAGTATGGAAAATTGCCTCATGTGTACAAGACTGACTATAATCTGAAGTATACATTTCCTCAAGTTTCTTTTCGCAGTTATGTTTTCTTCAAATTTTCAATTTCATTCTCCAACATTCTTCAAAAATAAAAAACACTTTCAGGTATATTTTCAGAATTTTAATTAAGATTTAGTTTTACCCCATCTTCATTTTTGCAACAAAATCATTTTCCTCAATAAACAAGTCAGTTTCCAGGCTATAATAGTCTGTTTGTTTTTAATCAATGTAAGAAATGCCTGAAAATTAAAAGCTGATGTTTGACATTGATAGTACCTT
Source organism: Chiloscyllium plagiosum (assembly GCF_004010195.1). Taxonomy (NCBI): domain Eukaryota; kingdom Metazoa; phylum Chordata; class Chondrichthyes; order Orectolobiformes; family Hemiscylliidae; genus Chiloscyllium; species Chiloscyllium plagiosum. The sequence continues at coordinate 50,078,883 of NC_057716.1, read as the reverse complement.
TAAAAGAAGAAATTAGTTAATTGAGAGGACAATGGTTTTGGTCATCCTAAAAATTCCAAAATAAATAATTTCATATAACCAACTAAATATTTTTTTCCAAATTGTTAATAAATGTCAGCTCATCTCTGTACTGTTACAGAATTTGAAAAAAATTTCCTTGCCTCTTCGAGCGCATCACCAAATTACCAAGGATCACAAGCAATGTCTGTATCTCTTCTCTCCTCATTTCAGAAGGTTGGACTATTGTCTTCCAGCCTTATGGTCAAAATACTGCACATTGATTTGCCATTGGTTTCTGCAGAAGTGGTTCACCACAAGGGTCTCTTCATGCTCATCAAGTATATATTGGATGATTAACACACTAATAATCAACCTGCTTGGCCACATTATAAACACACCTTCCATATTCAAAATGTCCTGGCATGGGACTGACTCACAGTCAGAGCTTCTGGTCTAATAGACAAATGCTACCACTCGACCACTGAAGTAGGAATCCTACTTTACTAATTACGTTTTTTTTTAATTGCAGCTCTCAACAAGAAGCATAACAGACTATGAGCATAGCAGGAGCGAGGTGGGAGGATTAAGATAAACATGGGATACTGGGGCACTGTAAAGCACTTTATTGGACAAGTGAGTGCTGCAAAGGATAAACAGTAAGCATTTGTGGAAGGGATTAACTGTGTATTGAACAGCGAGCATTAGCAACACAGATGGCATTGCAGATTGGAAATTTGGAGGGAGCCAAATCTTTTTGCTTACACACTTCAACAAATACACAGTCAACGCATCACTGATTAACTTACATTATAGAGAGCAAAAGCAGCTCAATGAATCTGGTGTGCCTGTGCCAGCTGTTTAACAAAGCTTGCCAATTTAGTCCCTTCATCAGGTTTCAAACCAAATCCTGCAAAACAGCTACTTTCAAGTGCATATCTAACTGTGACCAAGAGTTTCTATGGTAGTGTAAGGCAGTTCACACTTAAGGAGCGTCAAAAAGAAAAGAATTGTTCCTGGGAGGAGATAATGAGGATTTACGTAACAGTAATTGGATGGTCTCTAAAACATGTACCAGAATTCTCCAGAAACAATGATATGTACTCAGCCAATGTACCAAGGAGTCGTACATGGCAAGTCTCATTTGCTCCAGAAGTGTGGAATGACATCTCAGAACAGGTTGATTAGAAATATCTAGAGTGGACTCAATTGAGCTAGGAGGCCAGGGTTGAAATACCACCTGCTTGAGATGTGGAATGACATGGTTGAACAGATTGATTAAAAATATCTACAGTGAATTCAAAGAGCCTTAAAATGCAGTCTACCCAGGAGACCCAGATTCAACCCCCAACTACTCCAAAAGGTATTTGTGTCATATACCCCTGAACAAGGCTGATGAAAAATACCAGCAGTGGCTTCCAGTAGTTTTTCCATCACTGTTGTATTTAGTTGCCAGGTTTATCCATCTCCTTAAATTGAAACGGGGTGCAAGAACTACAATTATTCAGTCCACGCAGACCACTTACTGGAACCAAGAGGAATCGAAAGATTGTGGACAGGGCTTCTTCTTATCTTAGTTTCTTTCAGCAACCAAGAATGTTGTTCAACTGGACCATTTGATTTGTCAACTGAATGAATGATGGTGAACTATATAGAACCTCCTTTCGATATATTTTTATCCTACCCAATATTTCTACTGCAATGTCAACTTCATGCTCTTCTTTTGTCAAGACAGAAATAAAACACTCAACTGTTCTTTTGTCACGTCTTCTGCACATCAACCTGTCTATCTGAAATCTAATTGGCTCCACCATTTCCTGAGTCATCCTTACAGGTTTTATATGCCAAACAAACATTATCTGACCAATTAAATCTTTTCAGTCTCTTTGTCCTTCTTGTATCCTTTTTCAATTTTCCCAACATGTGAATCCTTGGTTTTAATTCTATTCTGGCCCAGGCACTGGTCAGCTTTCTGAATTTTATTTTAACATCTATTTCCTTTGTTAGTCAGGATGCTCCAGCATTGGAAGCCCCCTGTACAAACAAGACTTCAAAAAACAAATGTAAGGAAAGACCTCCTTATTTTGTACAAAGCATTACATCTATCTCAAACAATTGCTACATACACATTTATTTTCATAAATGAATCAAGCATTGACTTGCATCCACCCATTTAATTTGAAAAAAACTTTGCCTATCTTCTCGTAGTCGATAAAACCAGTATGGTCAATGACTTTTTATAAAATGCACATTATTTCACAAGGAACAACAATCAACATAAAACATTCCATGGGTATAGTATCTTAGCATACCTTTTATTCAAAATCTCATTTTTATAAAATATTCATTCATGGGATGACGGCATCGTTGCCAGACCAGCATTTAGTACCCATCCCTAACTGCCCAGAGAGCAGCTTAGAGTCAACCACATTGCTATGGGTCTGGAGTTACATGTAGGCCAGATCAGGTAAGGATGGCAGTTTCCTTCTCTGAAAGTCAAAAGTGAACCAGATGGTTTCTTCCCCTTAAACATCAGCAATGGATTCATGGTCATCATTAGATTTTCATTTTCAGATACTTCATGACTTCAAATGTGATCATCTGCCATGGCAGGATTTGAACTTGGATCCCTAGAACATTACCTATGTCTCTGGATTAACAGTTCAGTGATAATACCACTAGGCCATCACCTCCTTCTATTTACAATATTTGCAAATAGAATTCCAAAACCACTTTCAGAAGCCATTGAATTTTTAACCCCTTGTTAATTTGACTTTCCAAACTGAAAGACATTGCTCATTCTCAACTATAATATTATTAAAGTGACAACGCAAGAATACTCAAAAGATTAACATTGCAAAGCATCACTATAAAGACCTAGCTTTGTGTTCTTTGGTCACCTAAGGATAGAAACTCAAAGCATGTACTTATCCACCTTTAAAGATCATAAATGCTTTATTTGCCCTTCAAAAATTCTCAACTTTAGGGAGATTCATCATAGTACTTGTCTCTAATACACCAAAGGTAGCATCAGGTCTATTCAGAGTACACAAGCAATTCAATCTGCCAATCATGCTTTGACTCCTTGAATATATCATCTTTCTGTGAGAAACTAGTGTGATTATTTGGATGGAAGTAACACTCTCTAAATAGAAGTGTCAACTTAAAGTTAGTCAGGACACACTTTGCTTAACATCTAAGCTAATAGATTTAAAAAGGCCCTACAAGCCAGAATCTAATTTCAAATTCTATTCTAATATAAATTACAAGATGTTTCAAATTAACCAGTACCATCCCATAAGTCATAAAAGTGTATCAGGAAGATGCCCAAAGGTTTTCCTTTATGATAAGAAATAAAGCAGTGGAATCTGTTTTTAAGTTGAACAAAGCTGTTTAGCGAAGCAGATCTCACCAAAAAATAAACCACCACCACTCTAGAATTATCATTTTGGCCACAGACACTTTTTATTAGTTTCCATAGGCTTAAATTTTGGACCTACTCCTCTTTGGGCTATTAAAATTATGAGGTTTATAAAATTTGTTATGCTTTGGAAAAGCATCTTTAATGGACAGGCTCATTACAACTAGTTCTGAAGTCTGCTTGACAATTGGCAAAAATCAAAAAGAAGCCCAAGTTGTGTTACTGCGGTGATGTGAAGTGCTCACTGTTAGAGCAACCACTGAGTTCACAAAAAGTAAACTCAAGTCTCCTAAAATCCTAGAAAGATCTCAGATGCATTGGGTTGTTAATAGTTGTGCTATAAACAGTCGGTTTACTTTGAATAGAAGTGTGCGTTAAGGTCGAAAATAGCTTATCAGCATTCCTATTTGGGTACAAGGTGAAAGGCCTTTTATGTTACCATTGGGTACAGCACAGAGTGAGCATTTTTGAGTTTGAGGATGGCACTAAGATTGGTGGTATAGTGGACAATGAAGGAGGTTTCTAAGAGTTCAAAAATCTTGATCAATTGGATCAATGGGCTGAAGAGTGGCAGATGGAGTTTAATTTGGATGAATGCAAGTATTGCATTTTGGTAAAACAAAGGAGAAACTTATATAATTAAAAGTAGGGATTTGGGTAGTGTTGAAGAACAGAAACAGCTCTTGGTTCAGGTACATAATTCTTTGAACTTTGCATCATATATAGATAAGCAGTTAAAGGTGTTTAGCATACTTGCCTTCACTGTTCAGTCTTTCAAGTATCAGAGTTGGTATGTTATGTTGAGGTCACACAGGACATTGGTGGGGCCTCCTTTGGAGTACTATGTCCAGTTCTGGTCACCTTTTTATAGGAAGGATATTAATAAGCTGCAGAAGATTCCGATGATATTTGGCAGGAAAGGAGGGTTTGAGTTATTAGGAGAGGCTGGATAGGCTGCGACTTTTCTCATTGGAGCATAGGAGGTTGACGGGTGACCTTACAGAGGTTTATAAAAATCATGAGAGATGGATAAAGTGAATGGCAGGAGTTTTTTCCCTTGGATTTGTGAGGGGGAAAAATAAAAATTAAAATCTAGGTGGTATATTTTTAAAGGTGAGAGGAGAAAGATTTAACAAAGACATGAAGGGCAATTTTTTTTTCTTAAAACACAAAGTGGTTCATGTGTGGAATGAACTTCCAGAGGAAGTGTGGATGCAGATACAGTTACAATGTTGAAATGACAAGTACATGACTAAGAAATAGTTGGAGGGATATGGGCCAAGTGCAGGCAGGTGGGACTCCTTTAGTTTGGGATTATGATCAGCATAGACTGGTTGGACTTAAGTGTCTGTTTCCATGCTTATGACTATGATTCTAACAGGCTCCTTAGCTTTGTAACATATCACAGACAGAGGGAGACAGCTTCTAGTCGAGGAAATGCATCCTGTAGCCATCTTGATACATTAAGAAATATATTCAGGTATGGTCAATGGGGAATCATTAGGGCAAATTTCACTGCTGGTAGTGGATTCAGGAAACTCTCCAAAACTAAATACCCGAAGGCTGTCACTTAAAATTCATATTTGGTGAAAACTCTTCTCGAACCATTCATTCCCCTGCATGATCTTCCTGTTCCTCGAACAAATTCTAGCACATACCAAGATAATCAAGATTACTTTTCAATGTTTTATTTGTTTGCTTAGCTCCTCAAAGTGTGCCTGAATCCTTGTCTGATATGTATTATTGGTCCAAGCATAGTCCATAACTTCCTGATGTTCCCCTTTCATTACTGTGTTCTGCAACTGTTTAATGGTACCCTTGGTTAGAGGCAATTTTTAAAAAAAATATAAACATCTCTAAAATTTGAAATAATTTGGGACTTGCGATCAGTCAGAAATTTGTGCTAGTTAGGACATGGGCAACAAAATTCCACTGATTCTTACCTACCTAATCTGGCCCCTGGTGAAGCACCAATTTCAAAATTCTCAATCATGTTTAAATCCCTCTACTGCCATGTCCCTCCCCATTGCTGCAATCTTCTTCAATTGTGGACCTCTGATGCTGGGCCACTTACACATCCCTGACTTTAATCAACCCCACAGTTGGAGGCCTTGCCTTCAACCCACAACATCCCAAATTTTGTAAACACCCCTCCAAATAACTTGTATTAGATGCTCTTTAAAACCTATCTATTTAATCAAGTTTAAGAACAGTGTATAAATTTAAAGTTTCATTCACATTTATATTCACATGCTTGGGGGTGGGGTTGGAGGGGGGAGAGAAAAAGAGAGACAAGAGACACGTAACTTTAGTTACATTTTAGAGTTGCAATATGGGTTCAGTTCCAGAAGATCTGGAGGCCTATTTGTATACAGGTAAATGCATTTTTAATGAGGTCTTCTAACTTTTGAAGTGAGGGAACAATGATTGAGTGTTTCTAAAAAACAAGGATAAAAACCATGCTTTTGGCTAGTAACAACAGTATGGTGACACAGACAAAGTGGTTCATTTGTGGAATGAACTTCCAGAGGAAGTGGTCGTTGCAGGTACGATTACAATGTTGAAAAGACAAGTACATGATTAAGAATGTATGTGGGTGCGCCAGATTGTTAAACTCTTTCATCGTGAATCTTAATATACTGAAAACTGAGCGTAGAAAGCTCATGTTTGTTGTGAAGTAATAGAGAGTTCAGGTTGCTGTTTGATTTAGGTATCTCAGGTAGAGATACCAGCCGATGGAAGAAGCATTTAGTGAAGGTGCGGAAACTAGTTGTAGCTGTGCCAGCCTGCACACAAAATCTTGATATGGTGACAGTGGTAACCTTTCACTGACGTTTTATGGCTTTTTTATGGATATTGTTGAGATAAAAGGAATAATCTAAGTTTGAATCCTTTTGCAAATATTAGCACTGAAATCTTTGCAACCTTTTCATCTGATGTGGTATAGTTCTTTTTCCCCCCTCTTGATAAATGAAAATTTTATTCTGCACTTTGAAAGATGCTTGCAGACTCTTATGTTCAGTAACTGACCTCCATGGTCTGAAAAATAAACGTTGAGTCGATCATTCAAGGTTTCATCCAGAGGCTGATTTTCCAGTGTTAACATCACCTGAGAGCATAACACCAAGCTATTGGTCATGATCGCAATAACTACTTTTGTGGCATAGTGTCAAAACGTTTTAGAATGCTTCTGTCAAACACCTTGGGATGTTTCACTGTACTAAAGGAACTATATAGTTATTGTTAGAAACAACATTTAACCATTGGAAGAAACTAATATTCACTGGGGTTCCCCCCCCAATCCCTACCACAGAGTTGTTAAGTCTCAGGATGAACTTCCCCAACCTATTTAATAATCAGGATGAATTTGAGTAGAGTTCCATATACACCATCAACTGGATCCAACACCATAGCCACACACAGAAAAGGTTCCAGATGCAGTATTTGCATGCTTAGAGTTGGAAAAGCAGAGTAAATTTAAAATGTGGTGCTCCAAATGATCTTTTTTCGGTGTGGAATTCATAGATTCAAGCAGCATAGAACAGGCCCTTTGGCCCATCAAGTCTGCACTGACATAACTATCGCTAAAGGTGCGCTAATCCCAATTTCCTGCACTTGGCCCTTATCCTTGAATGTTATGATATTTGAAGTGCTCATCCAAATATTTTTTAAAGGTTGCAAGGTTTCTGGTCTCCACTACCTTCCCAGATTCCCATCATCAGAGTGAAAAAATCTTTTTCCCCCCAAATCCTTGCTGAATCTCCTGCTCCTTTGCCTAAAACTATGCCCTCTCGTGATTAACCTCTCATCCACGGGAAACAGCTGCTTTCTATTCAGGTTGTTCATAGCCCTCAGTCTAATACACCTCAAATCATGCCTCCCCCCCACCCCCCCTCATTCTACTCTGCTCTAGAGAGACATCAGATTATCAACAGTTAATTTTTTTTTAAGTTGAGAGAACACAAAGTAAGTGCACCTGGACAATGAAAGTATTTCCTCAGCTTGATTTTTTTAAAAATAAGCAATTGAAATTTGACAAAATTTCAGATGAATACCAGTCTACTTAGTCTCTCCTTAAAGCTCAATTTCTCCATCCCAGACAACATTCTGGTGAACCTCCTCTGTACTCCCTCTAGTGCTACCTTCCTATGGGGAGGTAACCAGAACTGCACACAGTACTCCAGGTGTGGCCTGACCTATGCTCTGTACAACTCCAAAATTACTCTTTGCCCCGACTGAGGAAAGCAAGTGTCCCAGATGCTTTCTTAACTATATGTTTCACAGGCTCTGCTGACTTCGAGAACCTGTGAAAATTACCCCAAGATCCCGCTGTTCCTCTAAACTACTCATTGTCCTGCCATTCATTAAATACTCCCTCATCTTGTTTCTTCTTCCAAAGTGCATCACCAAGCACTTATCAGGATTAAATACTATTTGCCACTAGTCTTCCCATCTTACCAATCCATCTGTATCTTCCTATAATGTTGGTGTTGTCTGCAAATGTGTTCAATATTCCCCCTACATCATTGTCTATATCATTTATATATATCACAAACAATAAGGGTCCCAGAACTGATCCTTGTGATAGACCGCTTCTACCACTATCCTTTGTGTCCTATTACTAAGCCAGTTTCTGTACCATCTTGCCACGTTTCCCTGAATTCCGTGTACTTTAACTTTATCTATCAATCAGTCTCCAATGTGGGACCTTGTCAATAGCTTGGCTAAAATCCATTTAAACTACATCAGCTGAACTTCCCACACACTTGATCACATTTTCAAAATCTCTAAGACATTTGTTAAGCATGACCTCCCTCTGACAAAGTCATGCTGATTATCCCTAATTAACCCATGTTTTTCAAAGTGGGTATTAATTCGCTCCTTCAGAATTTTCTCCAATAGTTTCTGTAGTTGGTTTATTAATTATAAGACAGATGATTATCAAACCATTTTATTCACTTGAAAATATTCCAAATTTCAATTGCTTATTAAAAACCATTCAAGCTGAGGAAATATTTTCACATCCAGGTGATCTTAGTTTTTTTAGCCAAGAGAACACAAAGTAACAGTTGATCATCTATGAAGCACTTGAAAAATTAATTCTGCAAATTTGTATTCAAGCAACTTTTCAGATATCTTTTCATATATGATAATGCACACTTCCAGTTATGAGCCAGGTTATCACTCTCATATTGACACGATAGAAAATTCTGCACATGCTCAGACTGTGGAATTACCCTGCTAATGGAAACTAATAGCAATCTCTTCTAAAACTACAAAGCCAAAATGGAAGGAGGAAACCATAATGAGAAATAAAAGGTTGATGATTAGACTGGTAAGACTGAGCAGTAACAGTTAATGCAGCTGATCAGATAAGAAGATCAGGAGGATTAAAAGAATGGGGCATAACAGTAATGTTAGAAGGGAAAAGAGAAGGGTAAAATAATAAAGTTTTTGGGAATCGAGTACTGAATAGAATAGAGGACACAAGGCACCAGAACAGAAGATCAAAGAGGCAAAAAGGTCAGCAGGAGTTGAAGGTTGGGGAAAAAGAAACAACAAATGAAAATGCATGAAGTTGTGGGTACTGCTAAGCTGCCGAGGCAATACAAGCAGCATGTGATGATCATAATTTTTCCCACTATACCATCAGCTCTCAATAAAACACAAAGAGTTCAAAAGAAGACAATCAGAATAGTAGAGAAACTTACAGATAAAGGAGACAATAACAAAATCACAGGAGAAAACAAACACGAACAATGCTGCATTGGATAACCATAGCCAACCTCTTTGGGCCTATTTAACTCCTCACCAGTCCTCCCATTTTAGAATTAGAATTAGAATTTGAATCAGAATCCCTACCGTGTGGAAACAGGCCCTTCAGGCCAACAAGTCCACACTGACCATCTGAAGAGTAACCCACCCAGACCCATTCCCCTACCCTATGTTTACCACGAACTAAAAACCTTCACCAAGCATAGCCAATTGCCCTATTCTGCACATCTTTGGATTATGGGAGGAAAACTGAGGAAACCCACGCAGACACGGGGAGAATGTGCAGACTCCACACAGAGACAGTCTCCTGAAGCTGGAATCGAACCCGGGTCACGGGCACTGTGAGGCAGTAGTGCTAACCACTGAGCCACCGTGCCGCCCTGGAACAGATTTAATCAACAGATAAAACAAAAGAATCAATGAGAAAATGACACTTTAAATTTTCTACAAATACAGCTTCACTTTTTTCAAGCGGTAGTTGGAGTGGGAGGAGCAACAGCAAGAACCAGAGGCTCAATGGGAAGGTAAATTTTACAAGATATAAAAGCTTAGCTCAGGAATAGGCACAGTGCACACTGAGTGGGAGCAGACATTGGAATTCTAAGTAAATGAAGGGCCTGTTTCCACACTGTAATGTAATCTAATCTAATCTAATCTAAAAAAAGATATAAAAGCTTAGCTCAGGAATAGGCACAGTGCACACTGAGTGGGAGCAGACATTGGAATTCTAAGTAAATGAAGCTTTATATTTGGGTAGTTGCTTTACCGAAACACTATGGGCGGCACGGTGGCACAGTGGTTAGCACTGCTGCCTCACAGCGCCTGAGACCCGGGTTCAATTCCCGCCTCAGGCGACTAACTGTGTGGAGTTTGCACGTTCTCCCCGTGTCTGCGTGGGTTTCCTCCGGGTGCTCCGGTTTCCTCCCACAGTCCAAAAAGATGTGCAGGCCAGGTGAATTGGCCATGCTAAATTGCCCGTAGTGTTAGGTAAGGGGTAAATATAGGGGTATGGGTGGGTTGCGCTTCGGCGGGTCAGTGTGGACTTGTTGGGCTGAAGGGCCTGTTTCCACACTGTAATGTAATGTAATCTAATCTAATGTAATCTAATCTAATCTACTCGGGTAGTATCTAACATTTGTCCTTCTCCTCTAACCAAACTAAGGTTCCGTGTGCTCATTGGTAAGGTGACGAGTTTCTTTGAGAGGGACAGAGAGATTGAACATGTAGCTATAGGGATGGTGCAGGAGGGTGGGTTTTGGATTCACCTGAACCAGAGCGGTACCAACATCCTGGGGGCAAAATTTGCTAATGCTTTTCAGGTAGGTTTAAACTAACTCAGCAGGGGGGTGGGAACCAAAATTGTAGTTAGAGTACACAGGACGATGAGCGCAGCAAAGCCAGAACCAAGATTTTAAGATCGCAAGAAAGCACCGGCAGGCAAGAAGTTGTTTTGAATTGTGTGTACTTCAACGCCAAGAGCATTGGAATAAAGTGGGTGAACTTGCAGCATGGATTGGTACCTGGGATTTCAATATTGTGGCCATTTCAGAGACATAGGTAGAACAGCAACAGGAATGATTATTGCAGGCTCTGGGATTCAGATGTTTCAGCAAGAACAGAGAAAATGGTAAAACAGGGGGTGGTGTGTGGCACTGTTAGTCAAGGATAGCATTATGGTTGCAGAAAGGACGTTTGAGGACTCCTCTACTGAGGAAACATAGGCTGAGATTAGAAACAGGAAAGGAGAGGTTACCCTGTTGGGAGTTTTCAATAGGCCTCCAAATAGTTCCAGAGATGTAGAAGACAGGATAGCAAAGATGATCCTCGACACGAGCGAGTGTGACACGATGGTTGTTACGGGGGACTTTAACTTTCCAAATATTGACTGGGAATACTATACTTCAAGTACTTTAGATGGCTCAATTTTTGTCCAATGTGTGGAGGGTTTCCTGACACAGCATGTAGACACATTAGCTTTGGTTTTGGTAATGAATCTGGCCAGATATTAGATTTGGAGGTAGTTGAGGACTTTGGTGATGGTGACCACAATTCGGTTAAGTTTACTTTAGTGATGGAAAGGGAAAGGCATCTACCACAGGACAAGAGCTGGGGGAAAGGCAAATATGATGCGATTAGGCAAGATTTAGGATGCGTGGGCACAATAGAAATGTGAAGCTTCTTCAAGGATCAACTACTACAGATCCTTGCTAAGTATGTACCAGTCAGGCAGGAAAGAAATTGTCAAGTGAGGGAGTTGTGGTTCACTAAAGAAGTTGAATCTCTCCTCAAGAGGAAGAAGGTGGTGTATGTTAGGATGAGATGTGATGGCTCAGTTAGGGCACTTGAGACTTACAAGTTAGCTCTCTCTTTAGGTCTTTCCTGGCTAAGAAGAGCCAGGAGGAGACGTGAAAGTCATTGGCGGATAGGATCAAGGAAGATCCTAAGGCTTTCTACAGCTATATCAGAAATAAAAGATTGGCCCTAATCTTACTCTAGTCAATCAAGCATAGTAGTGGGAAATTGTGCATGGAGTCAGAGGAGATGGGGAAGTGCAAAATGAATACTTCTTGTCAGTATTCACACTAGAGAAAGAAAATGTGGTCAAGGAGAATAAAGAGGTACAGGCTACGAGATTAGATGGGCTTGAGGTGCATAAGGAGGAGGTGTTCACATTTCTGGAAAGGGTAAAAAATATGCAAGTCCACTGGGCCAGATGGAATTTAACCGAGGATTCTCTAGGACGCCAGGGAGGAGGTTGACGAGCCTTTGGCTTTGATCTTTATGTCTTCACTGTCGACAGGAATAGTGCCAGAAGACTGGAGGATAGCAAGTGTTGTTCCCTTGTTCAAGAAGGGGAGTCGAGACAACCCTGGAAATTACCCTGATCGTGGGTAAAGTGTTAGAAAGGGTTATGAGAGATAGGACTTATCATCGAGAGATGAATAAGTTGATTCAGGATAGTCAACATGGTTTTGTGAAGGTAGGTTGTGCCTCACAAACCTTATTGAGTTCTCTGAGAAGGTGACCAAACAGGTGGATGAGGGAAAAGCAGTTGATGTGGCGTATATGGATTTCAGTAACGTGTTTGATAAGGTTGCCCTCAGTAGGCTAATGCACAAGATACGCAGGCATGGGATTGAGTGTGATTTAGCGGTTTGGATCAGAAATTGGCTAGCTGTAAGAAGACAGAGGGTGATGGTTGATGGGAAATGGAGTTCAGTTACCAGTGGTATACCACAGGATCTGTTTTGGGTCTAATGTTGTTTGTAATTTTTATAAATGATCTCGATGTGTGCATAGAAGGATGGGTTAGTAAATTTGCATGACACTAAGGCCGATAGAATTGTGGATAGTAATGAAGGATGTTGTAGGGTACAGAGAGACAGAGATAAGCTGCAGAGCTGGGCTAAGAGGTGGCAAATGGAGTTTAATGCTGAAAAGCGTGAGGTGATTCACTTTGGAAAGGGTAACAGGAATGCAGAGAATTGAGCTAATGGTAACATTCTTGGTAGTGTAGATGAGCAGAGAGATCTCGGTGTCCAGATACACAGATCCTTGAAAGTTGCCACCCAGGTTGATAGGGTTGTTAAGATGGCATACAGTGTCTTGAATTGAAGTCCATTGTAGATGGGGAGTCATTTGAAAGAAACAACCACAGTGTGTTAGCTTTTATTGGTAGAGGAATAGAGTTTTGGAACCACGAGATCATGCTGCAGCTGTACAAAACTCTGGTGTGGCCGCATTTGAAGTATTGCATACAGTTCTGGTCAGTGCATTATAGGAAGGATGTGGAACCTTGGAAAGGGTTCAGAGGAGATTTACTAAGATGTTGCCTGGTATGGAGGGAAGCTCTTAATGAGGAAAGGTAGAGGGATTGAGGCTGTTTTCCTTACAGAGAAGGTTGAGAGGCGACTTAATTGAGAAATAAGATAATCAGAGGGTTAGACAGTGAGAGCCTTTTTTCTTGGATGGCGATGGCTAGCACAAGTGGACATAGCTTTAAATTGAGGGGTGATAGATATATGACAGATGTCAGAGGTAGTTTCTTTACTCAGAGTAGTAGGGGTGTGGAACGCACTGCCTGCAACAGCAGTAGACTCGCCAACTTTAAGGGCATTTAAATGGTCACTGAATAGGCATATGGACGAGAAATAGTGTAGATTGGATGGGCTTCAGATTGGTTCCCAAGGTCAGTGCAACATCCCAGGCCGAAGGGCCTGCAATGCACTGTAATGTACTATGTTCTATGATATATCCTCAAGCTCCACTTCACTGCACTTTGTTTTTAATTTTTTTTGTCACAGTTCTTAATTGTTTTACTACTACAGATAAAGATCTACTGCCCAATTCTGCTGGGAAGCCATGCTCCATGGCCCAATCATGGTTGTTTCTTTCAAATGACTCCCCATCTACAATGGATTTCAATTCAAGACACTGGGTTAGGGATACTCCAAGTGAACATCATACTACTTTCAAGACAACATTTATCTAACCACAGCATCTCAGACTTGGTTCTTTCCGAATCGCTATCAGCATTTCTCTACATGTTGTGGTTCTGTTCGCTGAGCTGGGAATTTGTGTTGCAGACATTTCGTCCCCTGTCTAGGTGACATCCTCAGAGCTTGGGAGCCTCCTGTGAAGCGCTTCTGTGAACTTTCCTCCGGCATTTCTGCATGCAAAGACTGCACAAAACACTATATAGGACAAACAGGAAGACAGCTAACGATCCGCATCCATGAACACCAACTAGCCACGAAACGACACGACCAACTATCCTTAGTAGCCACACACACTCAGATGACAAGCAACATGAGTTCGACGGGACAACACTACTATTATAGGTCAAGCCAAACAGAGAACAGCCAGGGAATTCCTAGAGGCACGGCACTCATCCACAGATTCAATCAATAAGCACATCGACCTGGACACAAGATATCGACTACTACAACGGACAGCTGGAACTGACAACTGGAAGCGGCAGATTCAAACCACTACAAATGCCGGAGGAAAGATCACAGAAGCGCTTCACAAGAGGCTCCCAAGCACTGAGGATGTCATCTAGACAGGGGATGAAACGTCTGCAACACAAATTCCCAGCTCGGCGAACAGAACCATAACAACGAGCACCTGAGCTATAAATCTTCTCATAAACTTTGATTTCTCTACATGACCAGCTCAAGAAAAATATGCTATTCCCTCCACTCAACTCTTTCCTGCCAGTGCCCTACTCTGAATCACCAAGAACTCAAGTAGCACCTCCTCAACAACAAATCGCAATAGACACTTCATAGCCTGAGGCCAAATCACAGGGGATCTCTGAGGAACTGGTGTAGAAAACTGTAAGGTACCATTTCAATAAGGATCCAATCAATCAATCAATTAAAACAAATAAACTGTTATTGAACGCATTCACAATATGTATGGTTATATGACAAGAAAACTTAGTTTGACTATCACCAAAGTTGTTGCTTTGAATTCTGCAGAGAGAGGAGCACTCACTGTCAGGCGCAAGCAAGAACCCAGTTAGCAAAGCAATATTCCAAGCTACACTCACGAAATGGATCTCTCTGATAGGGCTTGCTGATTTTCTGCAACTGCCTATCACATATGAATTTGTTATAGAAGCTTCATTACTTGAGCTCACAAAAGATTAATAACTCCATAACAGCAAGGACAGCACCTGAAAAAGGCCAGATTATCCTCTGTGTTGTTCAAGTATTATAAGTCCCACCTGTTGCCACACCATCATAATGCCCCATTCTTCTGCTAGAGAGAAGGATCCGTCCCACAGGTTATGCATGATGCATCCATCATCACATTATGAACACAAGAAAATGAAGACGTGCCACAACATCTGGGGCATCTCATTCCTCAGATTCATCAGTAAGAATTTTATCAGTCATTCTAAACAGGCTCTAACAACTCACAATCAGATTCTAAACGGTTACAGTGTGGCTTCAGAGCAAGCAGCAACCATCATTCTACCTTGCTGTCATGGATGTCACATTAACAGTCAACACCATGAACAGGAAGACCTCTATGGATATAAATGAGAGAAAAGAAACAGGGCTGCATCACTGTCCTTTTTGGCCTCGATCCTAATGACCCAAGTCACAGAGTTACATAAAAGCATCATCCTGAAAGCAATATTTCCTCCAACTTCAGGTGTACTATATGTGACCAGTTTGTTGCCTTGGACAGTTACTTTTAAGACAGATGCATTACCACGCTTGAGCGCATATTACAAGGAAACGCTGCTTCTGCCGAGACACCATCATGCAGCAACCTCAAAACCCACAGGCACAAGTTAGGCCCTTCAAATATTGAGGTTACATGAAAGAAACAAATATTTAAATGGATCTCATATTTCATTACCAAAAGGAAACACTGCTTTGAAGTATGGCCTCAGTAACTATGAGATTTTATTCAGTGTACATTACAATATATTAACAAAACCTTGTAACTGCACAGCAATATGTCTACAGAAACAGCAAACTAAGGAACCAAAAAAGTTCTAGGTTTTGAAAAACTGCCAAGATTTCTTGCCTCTGGAAGCAAGATTGACAGTGTTACTGAAGGATAGCAGTCTCAGTATCATAAATGTTGTAAATTCAAATTATCAGGTATAATTTTGGAGTAACGACCTACAACTCCCCCATCACAAATGCCAGTGTTACATATTCTTGAAAATATGTTTACGACACAAAAGATGTTTACCATCGATAAACTGAGATATTGAAAAGGTTAAAGATCTGGAGATGGAAACTTACATGACGTTAGGTTATTCGAAGTATTGAAAGAAGTTTTCCAGAGTAACTGAAAATCTTTGAATTTAGAAATGTTCTTTGAACTAAGTATGTACATAGACAAAAGAACTAACAGCCACTGTAAGAACTGTTGAGCCATAATTTAATTTGATTTTGTAATGCTATTGGCCATTATTTTGACATTCAATAAATAGACAAAAAGTGGCTCAGATGTTTACTTCCTGAACTAGTGTCCTTCAATGGGCTCAAATGCTTGACTGAAAGCCAACAACAAAAAAAAACATAACAGTATTTTTCATTAGTTAACAGGACATATTTATCAATCAGAATGCCTCATGTCCTCGAGAAATTTTGGCCCAGCAGATAAATTGCTAGATACATAACACTGAAGTCAGACATAAGATCTCTAAAGGAAGCATTTACCTTTGTTTAAAAATCTAATATACACACACACACTCTAAGATTATGTAATGGCCAACTTTAGTAAGTCAGTTAACCCAACTGTACTGTCACACAATTAGCTATGTTACAGAACAACTTCAAATCAATGCAAGAAAAACAATGGATTTCCAAGATTTGCTATCTGTACTTCGTAACATCACTTCACTAAATTGAGAGTTAAAGATTTCTAATGTCAAGGCATTTTACAAACCAGACTTACACAAATCACCAGAGCAAAGATCTTTGTATATTTGATGATTTGTAAGAACTCTCGTCAAGATGGATCGCATTGCTCCTCCCATCTTAGTCAGATCTTCCAGAAGAGAAATCAGGGGTTCCATCTGTTGGAGTGTCTTCTGGAGGTCTCTTTCAGTTGCTGGATCAGAATCTATGGAGGAAGTAGAAATAGAGAGGACATTTTGATTAAAGTAAACTTATAACTTTAAGACAAAGAGTAGCCTAAAAGTAAGTCTGTTTACTAAGAATAATAAATTACAGATTCTAACCACATCTAGTTAGTGCAAATCAGCAATTCACCTTTCATAGATATCAAATCATTTTGCTGAATCTGAAAAGATTAAGCTGGATGGCAGCAAGTAGTTTTTTGTTCTTGTTAAAGGGACGAAAGGGTAATGTCTAAGCCTTTGAAGCAATGATTATCTTGGTCATTCTGTTGTGCAAAGTATCAGAAGTGTGAGTTATGAAGAAAACCTGAATGCTTCAGCCTTTAAAGTAAGCATTTCTTGAGGCTTGCAAAATACCAACTGGAAAAAAGTTAATCCTTATCAATATTTTAAGTTCATTGATTAATGCAGTTCAAGACAATGAGTGCAAACGGTTCGTCAAATTCAGGACGAATCTGAAGGGTTGTAACAGAATACTCAATAAGGTTCCACATAATCTGGATAGGAATAGAGTGATTCAATTTTCTACTGCTCAAGTTCAATTACATCAGAGGAGTAATATTCATATTTCTAATGACAAGGGGAATGATGAAATAGCTTTTGACCAGTTCAGTAAGATGTACATTGATAAATATTACCCATTGTTTTTCGCTTCATGTGAAATAGGGTCAGACGGGGCTAATATCAGAAGGGTTAATATTAAAATGTATCAACAATCTTGAAGTATTGTAGTCTCTGCTGAGAATGATGGGAAATTTGACAAAGGGCAGTCTGGGATATTAGCTCAGCAGCTGCAACAATAAAAGCCCCAACAGACTGTTGAAACATACTATTCATTGCTATACAAAGAAATACAATGTAGGGAACTGAATGCCTGACTAGACAGTTGAACCATGGAAACAAGCAGTTCCAAGGCCCAACAGTTGAGATTAAGAAATATCTTCTGTGTCCACAAAACTCATCATGATGTGGCATATGTGTTGGTGTTATGCAGTCCACGCCTAATGGCTGCCGCAAAACTAAACAGTTATGAACTATAAACAGGTGCTTAAAATTCTGTACTACTGATAATTGAGTGACCAACATCTTGTTCCATGCCTACGCTTAAAAAAAAGGTTGTTGCTTATTTGATGCAGACTCAAATGTAGTCAATTCTTACCACCACAAGTGGCTCAGATGCTTGTGCCAAATTGAACATCGAAAGTGGAAGGATGAGTATGTTTACTTTACTGTTAGACAGGCAGATCAGTATTCAGGATGGGAATCTAGTGCACCACTCAAGAATCTGAGCCAAAAAAGTACACGTCCACGGGGCAGTAACTAAAGATGACACAGCTCCAGGATCATAGTTCCATGGGTAGATAAAAGAATAATACTGTTCAGGGTACACCAGGTGACTTAATAAATGGATTTAATGTATTGGCAGTGGTCCATTCCCACAAAGAACGGGAACAATTGCAGGGTAAAACAAGTCCATTTCCCCACAGGGAAATAGATACGGTCACACTTTAAAAAAGGAACAATTCCAGACAGAGCTCAAAAAGGGAGAACTGGATCATTTCACCAATAATTGTGAATAAGGACAAGACAATTTTATGCAAAATGACAAAGGAAAGCTGGGATCCTTCATCGACCCTGGACAAAATCGAAGAGCAGTGGAAAGATCACATCAAAAAAGAGAAGGGAATGATTGCCAAATCAGAAAAACATGGAGGTAGGTAAATTAACTCAGGAAAAGAAAACTATCCAAAAAGACGACATACTTCAGATTAGGTCCACCAGACTTAAAGAGGTGATCTGAGCCTCCGCAGGGCAACAGTTTCCCCCAGGATTATTCCGATTTGGGCAAGGTAGACTGGGGAAAACGAAGACAACAAATATGGACACTACGGTAGATATGGTCCATGATCTGGCTAAGAAACTCTACCCTGCTATGATCCCCTACATTCAACAGCCCAATAATACGTAGCTGGCCCTTCCTCCAAGTAAAGAGGGTCTAGACAATGTCAATACAGCACCCACAGATACAAAGACAGAGACAGGCACCTGAAACAAACTAGTCTTTAGACCAAGAACCATACACAAAACCTTACACCCCATTCAAAAATTAAAAAAAGACTTAAGCATCCCCAGGCCCAATTACAGCCTACTTAAGCACTTTAAAATTCTATGAGTCCACAGTTATGAAAATGCCAGATTTTGGAAATAATTAGAGGAAATGAAAATATTTATAATAAACACATAAAATACACGCATTCTCTAAAGAGCAGTGTCCCTGAATGAATGATGCCTGTGTTCAACATCTAAGAAAGATCACAGGTGACAGCAGCAAATACAACAAGCAATGACAGGAGTCCAGGAAAGCAGTACGGGGAGTGTCAGGCAACTGTAATTAAGAGGCGATAATCAAATTCAGTCAGCCAAAGCCCCAGAGAAACCTCCAGAAAAAATGTCGAAAGTCAATGATATAAAAGGAATTTTTGCCTTAAACACTGGCACATTAATAAGACTTGTAATTGCATGGAGTGTCAGAAGATTGGTTTTAGCATTGTTTATCTGACCAACTGGCACCAATTTGGCCCATTTTCTGACTCCAAGCCACTAATGCCCAGACTTCAAAAGTGCAGTCATTCCTTGTGCCCAGCCTTCTGATGAGCAGCTT
This sequence comes from Chiloscyllium plagiosum, assembly GCF_004010195.1. Lineage (NCBI taxonomy): Eukaryota > Metazoa > Chordata > Chondrichthyes > Orectolobiformes > Hemiscylliidae > Chiloscyllium > Chiloscyllium plagiosum. The sequence continues at coordinate 50,059,416 of NC_057716.1, read as the reverse complement.
TACTTATGCATGCCCTCACTTACTTTCTCTCCCCGAGAGGTGGTGGTCAAGGATTTACAGCAGCCAGGAGGTTCAGGGAGCTGGACCAGTCATGAGGAGGTACAATAAGCAGAAAATTACATTTTAAAATTTTAATTAAAAGCAAAAATAATATTTTTCAAGTTATTTATCAATGCAAATGTATTTCAACTTCCACCATATAATGTGCTTTGATTCCTAATAAGAAAATCTCCAGGAATCTAACTTGAGTTTTAACACCTGCTGTTATCGGAACACATATTGGACTTTCAGAAATTTTGGGTTCTATGTCCTAATTGGCATCAGGTCTGGTCTACGTGCAGAACCACTAACTGTCTAATCAAACATTTTACACAGATCTATTTATTCACTGGATGCAAAATCTTTGCGAGGACCTGGACAGATTTATCAAAACGTGCTTAACATTTTCCAGGTAACTCCTGACTTGAAGAAATCTAGCCATATATTTTTGTTGAAGAGGTACCAAAGCACAACCTCAATTATAAATTTGCTTTTCAATTTCATCTGTCACTTCACTCCAATTCCATGCAAGCTCCCCACAGAAAAACAGCAACACGCATCATTTGTAGAATGTTGCTGAATACAACCTACTTCCAGCAAGATGGACCCAAGTAAGAAATACTGTACCCTCATTGTATCACTCACCCATAAACACATTTTGTAATATTTCCATAGCTTCACATGTGTATCACCTGCTGTTTTAGCTGTATTTTTTAAAATGCTTCTCTTGGAAACGTTTTCACCTACAAAATTCTAATTTTCATACAGTTCTGCTTACATTGAGAAGTATGTTGCTAAAACAACTAATATCACTTTTCCTGTAGTTGGGGAATCCACTAAAACACCTTGATCACCAAACTTTTCTTCAAAGCCCCAAACCACTGGTCTGGATTTAGCCTATATGTCACATATGGGAGATATAGTCTGCACATATCCACCTGCAAAAATAAAAATCCTCTACATCCTGGTAGCATGGGTATACATCAAACTTTTGCTAGCTCTCCTACTCTATGCTTGGAATCATTTATCAACTTAACTTCTAAATTTGTTTGTGGCCACAGGGCTTCCACTTCTCATGGTATTCTCAACATGATGAAAGAGACCTAAGGGGCAACTTTTTCATGCAGAGGGTGGTATGTGTATGGAATGAGCTGCCAGAGGATGTGGTGGAGGCTGGTACAATTGCAACAGTTAATAGGCATTTGGATGGGTATATGAATAGGAAGGGTTTGGAGGGATATGGGCCGGGTGCTGGCAGGTGGGACTAGATTGGGTTGGGATATCTGGTCGGCATGGACGGGTTGGACCGAAGGGTCTGTTTCCATGCTGTACATCTCTATGACTCTATGATGCAAGCTGCATATGAATGAAATCAAATTTTAAAAATTTTAAAGTTTGTATCTTTAATATAATACCAAATGGTGTTAGTTACTTTTCTGAAGGGTTTAAAAAAACCAGGTCAGACATCCCTTTCAGAAGTGGCCTAATCCAGTATGTATGAAACAGCAGGAATACTCGAGAATGTTATGGGAATTCTTTTTTTTGAATGGAGGCTCATGACAGAGTTTGAAGTTACAGGACTTAAAAATAGTAGCTGCTTTTGGTTCAAAATAACAAATGATTGATGTTAGCTTTCAAAAGCCATGGTCTGAAAATTTTAGGTAGCTTGGACGATACGTGATGAGAGACTGAAACAAATAATATTTTTTATTTCATAGGAAAGACTGAGAGACAGTCGAATAGCACAGTTACATCAGTTTGCAGAACATCCTAACCAGGAGTGCTTAGTTATTACGCAATTATTTTAGAAATGGGAACAGAAATAGCCTAGTCAGCCCTTCAAATGTACCTCACCATACAACAAAAATCACAGCTGTCTACATCAAACCTTAACTCCACTCACATCAGCTCATCACAGCCCTCAAAAGGCTCAATATTTCAAAAATCAATTCACTTCCTCAATAAATACTGTGATGTAGCCCCTACTCCTGCCTGTGGTAGATGATTCCAGACCTTCAACTTTGATACTTTGAGATTCCCCCCCACCACTAGCAGAAACATCTTAATAACCCTATCCAGCCCCCCTCAGAATGTTGTATGTTTCAATAAGATCACCCATCATTCTTCTCAGCTGTAATAAATGCAGACTAAACTATTTAGCTTTTCTTGATAACTCAATCTCTTTATCCCAGGAATCAGTCTACTGAACCTCTTTTGAATACCTTCCAAAGCTAGTCGATCTTTTTTTTTTAAAATGGAGAGCTATAGTACACAATACTCCAGGTACAACATTCTGCACAATTATATCAAGATTTCCCTACTTTTAAAGCTCAATCCCTGTATCAATAAAGGCCAAAATCCCATTTGTCTTAACTACTTATTGCAACTGCATGCTAACTTTTTGTTTCATGCTCAGAAACATCCAACTCCCTCTCTGCACTCCATTTTTTTTTGGAGTTTCTCTTCATTTAAATAATGAATGTTCATACCTTTCTACATACAATTCCGTCAGCTAAATGTATGCCAATTTACTCAACCTATATATACCCCGTTGTACTATCTTTGCAGTCACTTCATTTAAAACCTTTGGATTCAGCCATCGGGTTCTGGTTTGGTTTTAATCCCATAAGTTTGTCAAATATTTTGTCCTTTGTACTGGAGACTGTTACAAGATCTCCCCTACCATTAGCTTATCTCTTCTCTCGTGGGAGGTTTACAGTGTCCTCCACTGTGAAGACCAATTTAAAACATTAATTTATATTATCTGGCATTTCACTGCTCCCATTAATTCCCCAGTTGCATCAACCAAGGGTCCCACACTTACTTTAATCTTTTTTTAAAAAAAAGACCAGAAGCTCTTACCATTTCTTGAGCAACTTACTTTCAATAACCTGTTTTCTTCCTCTTTATTAGCTTTTTAGTCTTCCACTGCTGGTTCCTAAAAAAAATTCCAATCACTACGTTTCATTGCTTTGTACACCTTAGTTTTTTATTGGTTACTTTTGTTGTGCCTCTTTGTTGACCGCATTGACTCATTCTTCAAGGTGTCCTCCTTTTTGTTCAGGATAACTTTTGCCCAGTATTAAGAAATATTTGCTTCAATGTCTGCACTGCTCATCCATTGACTTTTGCTTTAGTCTATTTTCCTCATCCCACTTTAGACAACTTTCTCTTAACACTTTTGTAATGACCCTTATCTAAATCGAGGACAGTTGATTTGAGAACCGAGCAATTCTCTCCTGAGCGGAATTTGAAATTCTTCCATATTATGATCCCTCTTCCTTTGAAGGATCCTTAACTACAATATATTTATTAAATCATTGCTTATTACATATTACTAGATCGAAAATAGCCTGTTGCCAGGTATGTTTACCTGTCAGGTTTTGTTTTACTAATTTTTGTCTACGATTATGAAAATACCCAAGCTTTTCTCAATGTATAAATTTTGAGCCTCTACCCCAGTTTAGTTTAGGTGCAAAACATTATGCAAGAAATGTAGATGTGATGGAAGTGGCTTTGAATTTTTCCGAAACCAAAAGGTCAACTGATTCTTGTTAGGCAAGGGAAGCAAAAGGTTGTCAGAGGGAATGGCAATGTGGAATTCAAAATACAGTACAAATAAATTAACCATGACCTTATTGAATGGCAGAGCATGTTCAAGGAGGCAAATAGTCTACTTCAGTTATTTTGTATGTTTGTAGCTATTATTTACATGAACTCAGATGGGATTGCTGGAACATCTCAGGGATATCAACAAACTTAAAATAAGCACTGTGATTATGTGAACAAGGACAGTCTGGGGATATTGGTTCAATAGTTCCAAAAATAATATCCTTAATAGCCTGTACAATCAATTTATTGCTACACCAAAAAATGATAAGGAGACATGGCAAAAAAATACAGCTGAACCATGGAGACACAAATTTGGAAGTCATGATAACAGGATACATCTACAGGCCCTGCATAATTCAGTTTACTGATCAGATTGCAAAACTGTGGTGCACATGCTATAATAATGCAATCGATGACTAATGGTCATCATTAAAATATTGTAGCAAAACTAGGAAGTCATGAACTATAAATTTGCTTGCAAGCTCTGTATCATTGATGAGTTAATTGGGAGACAGGGAGAATGCTTTGTATCGGCTTGAAGAATATTGGTCTTTCCCTAGATGCTACTGCAAACTGAAAAGACTAAAAAGATCATTTTTTGCCACACCGCCTCCCAAGAGGAATTTAGAATTACAGACATCACTGTTTGGAACTTTACAGATGGTCATTTTCATGTGAGCCTGGACACCAAATTTTCACAGGATATTCAACTACTGAGGCTCATCCTACACACTGGCACACTTTAAAGCACCAGATAAATCAGCAGGAAGCTTAGCTGCTACATTTCATTAGGGTAACATGCTGAAAATGAAACCTTATCACCCAAGTTGTCACAAAAGTTAAAAATTCTTTTCAGAAAAATGTAGAAATTTCTAACATACCTGCCTTTGGACCCGGGTTGTCAGAAAGCACACACCAGGTTTCTGTACTTGAATTATGACTTATTACAAATAAATGAACTTTAGTTACCAATGAACAATTATTTATGCTAACATACATCTCTACCAGTTAATACACTGACCATTTTATAAACTTCCTTCTATTTATATACAGACAGGAAATGAAAATAATTGTGATGGGAGGCAAAGACTGGAAATGTAGTCCAATGGCCCCTGTTCATGGGATTGATAAGATTGACCCTCTGACGGGTCAGGATGCGCTGCTCCTGGATTTTCTTTCCCCTGACTACTTTCACTTGCTTGCAGAAGGTATTAGGCAGCTGATTCACACTTAAAGAAGTCTCTGGCTTCCAGGTTAAGAGAGACAGTTTACAACAACTGAGGGAAAAATACATTGGCTTTTTCGGGCTTCAAGAGTTTATTTTTAAACTAGCAAATGTCTGATTGTTTCTTCATTCACATCCAAACATTGCTCAGATAACTAGGAGGCAATCATAGTATTGACAGGCAGGAGGCCTTTGTCATCAATGACTGGTCACCTGTTGCCAACCAAATATCATTCGTACACAGCACTCTGGATCTAGCTCATCTATATCCAGAATTGCACTGTTGTTTGAAGCAGCAGCTGTGTAAACAGTAATTTACACAAGTGTCAGGTAATTCACTATTATGAAGTGCAGCAATCCTTGACTTTCAAAAACATTCTTTCCCCTTTTCAGTTCACAATTAAAAATATGAAAATACAAAATATAAATAGCTTTTTTTTCCCGCATACCTGAAGAACATAAAGTGTAATTGCAATACAGAACAAAGAGTTAATTCAGTACAAACTAGGGATCATAAATGTGACCACAATGCAGTATAATAAGCTACATGCAATCTTAATCTTTACTGCTGTGTGGAAATTCTTCCAGGGACATTGTGAACATCTTGAGCAATTAAGAGAAGCAACATTCATATAAAATCATGATATTCATATATAGTTGAAAAAATTCAAAGTTATCCCTGAAGTTTTTTTCCTCAACAGTTCTCAGCCCACATATACTTCAGAGGGCATAGATACACAGTTGTCAAGTATATTCAAATGAGAGACAAAGAGATTTCTAGATACCAAACAAGAAATATGGAGATAGTACAGAATAGATGCATTTGAGGCAAAAGAGCAGCCACAGTTATGTTTAATGGTGGAACAGGTTCAGAAATCAAAGTGACTTCACTCTTTCTTATTTTCAAAAAACAAACTTTAAAAACAAAAAGAAACAAGTTACAAAACCACCTTTCTAAATATTCTAACTTGGACAACACAAAGCAGATCAATGAATCCCAGTCCATTTCTTCTCCTCTACCCCCTCCGCTTTATTCTTTCAAGGGACGTGAATGTCACTGGCAATGACATTTCAGGCAGTAGCAAATAGTGAACAATGTTGATGTAAAATCTGGAGTTGTACCAAGACCAGACTAGGTAAGGATGGCAGATCTCCTTCATTAAAGAACCAGAAGGGATTTTATGTCAATTAATAGTAATTTCACAGCACCATTAGAGACTAACTTTATATGGTACACCAGCTGATTGGAATCAGTGTCCCCAGAGTATTAGTCTGCGGTGAAAGGAACGTCTGGTAGGTATAGGGAATGCTAGATAATTAAAGAAATTGAGGGTTTGGTTAAGAAAAAGAAGGAAGCATACGTATGGTATAGATAGGATAGAACCAGTGAATCCTAGAAGAGTATAAAGGAAGTAGGAGTATACTTAAGAGGGAAATCAGGAGGGCAAAAAGGGGACATAAGATAGCTTTAGCAAATAGAATTAAGGAGAATTCAAAGGATTTTTATAAATTCAATAAAGGACAAAAGGGTAACTAGGGAGAGAATAGGGCCCCTCAAAGATCAGCAAGGCGGCCTTTGTGTGGAACCGCAGAAAACGGGAGAGATACTAAGTGAGTATTTTGCATCAGTATTTACTGTGGAAAAGGATATGGAAGACATAGGGAAATAGATGGTGACATCTTGCAAAATGTCCAGATCATAGAGGAAGAAGCGCTGGGTGTCTTGAAACGGGTAAAGGTGGATAAATCCCAAGGACCTGATCAGGTGCACCCGAGAATTCTGTGGGAAGCTAGAGAAGCGATTGCTGAGCCTCTTGCTGAGATATTTGTATCATCGATAGTCACAGGTGAGGTGCCGGAAGACTGGAGGTTGGCAAATATGGTGCCACTGTTTAAGAAGGGTGGTAAGGACAAGCCAGGGAACTATAGACCAGTGAGCCCGAACTTGGTGGTGGGCAAGTTGTTGGAGGGAATCCTGAGGGACAGGATGTACATGCATTTGGAAAGGCAAGGACTGATTAGGGATAGTCAACATGGCTTTGTGCGTGGGAAACCACATCTCACAAACTTGATTGAGTTCTTTGAGGAAGTAACAACGAGGATTGAGGAGGGCAGAGCGGTAGATGTGATCTATATGGACTTCAGTAAGGCGTTCGACAAGGCTCCCCATGGAAGACTGATTAGCAAGGTTAAATCTCATGGCATACAGGGAGAACCAGCCATTTGGATACAGAACTGGCACAAAAGGTAGAAGACAGAAGGTGGTGGTGGAGGGTTGTTTTTCAGACTGGAGGCCTGTGACCAGTGGAGTGCCACGAGAATCGGTGCTGTGTCCTCTACTTTTCGTCATTTACATAAATGATTTGGATGTGAGCATAAGAGGTATAGTTAGTAAGTTTGCAGATGACACCAAAATTGGAGGTATAGTGGACAGCCAACAGGGTTACCTCAGATTACAACAGGATCTTGACCAGATGGGCCAACGGGCTAAGAAGTGGCAGATGGAGTTTAATTCAGATAAATGAGAAGTGTTGCATTTTAGGAAAGCAAATCTTAGCAGGACTTATACACTTAATGGTAAGGTCCTAGGGAGTGTTGCTGAACAAAGAGACCTTGGAGTGCAGGTTCATAGCTCCTTGAAAATGGAATCGCAGGTAGTTAGGAAAGTGAAGAAGGCGTTTGGTATGCTTTCCATTCTTGGTCAGACTATTGATTACAGGAGTTGGGACCTCATGTTGAGGCTGTACAGGTCATTGGTTCGGCTATTGTTGGAATATTGCATGCAATTCTGGTCCCCGTCCTATTGGAAAGATGTTGTGAAACTTGAAAGGATTCAGAAAAGATTTACAAAGATGTTGCCAGGATGGAGGATTTGAGATATAGGAAGAGGCTGAACAGGCTGGGGCTGTTTTTCCTGGAGCATCAGAGGTGACCTTTTAGAGGTTTACAAAATTATGAGGGACATGGATAGGGTAAGCAGGCAAAGTCTTTTCCCTGGGGTCGGTGAGTCCAGAACTAGAGGGCATAGGTTTAGGGTGAGAGGGGAAAGATATAAAAGAGACCTAAGGGGCAACTTTTTCAACTTTTTCAGAGTGGCACGTGTATGGAATGAGCTGCCAGAGGAAGTGGTGGAGGCTGGTACAATTGCAACATTTAAGAGGCACGTGGATCGATATATGAATAGGAAGGGTTTGGAGGGATATGGGCCTGGTGCTGGCAGGTGGGACTAGATTGGGTTGGGATATCTGGTCAGCATGGACGGGTTGGAATGAAGGGTTTGTTTCTGTGTTGTACATCTCTATGACTCTATATACTTGAAGAATTTCCTCTGCCCAACTCAGCCTGCTGGCTGTGATGGAACTCAGAGTAGAGAACTTGTTTTACAAGTCACGTGCCAGGCATATAAATGATGTTGCCTGTCCAACATATCCAGCTAGTGGATTTGCATGATTTTGTAGAGGCAGAGCTACTTTTATTTCCTAATGGGTTTCAGGTTGTATTGTGCATTGACAACGTTTCCCGACAACGTTTCCCGCACATTCAGGAGGACTGGGAAACTTCGGGCCTGTAAACCATTAGCTTGGTGTCAGATTCGAGGTCTTTACCACCAAACACACCTTTCCTCAAAACAACTGAATACACAAACTAAAGTAATACTGTGTTTTGTTGATGCTGGCCTTTGCTATGAAGAGGCTCCATTAGTATAGGAATTGATCTACATTGGCGAGTGGCTCACCATGGATCTGTGAAGATCATGTCCACTGTATTTCTTGACAGGTGGAATCCACATCGTGGCTCTGGGAAGGCTCTTCAGCCACTGGGAGGAGGCAGTTAAAGACAATCTTTACAATGACCTTCCCTGTGGCAGACGACACAAATACACCCCTATTGTTACTGCAAATCAGTCTTAAAGAGGAGACCAGGACAGTGCCAACATCACTGGGCCTTTGGATTACTAGCCCAGACTAACATTTTACAGATAGCATTTAAACTGAATGAATAAAATCTAGAATTGAAAGCTAGTCTCCGTAATGATGACAATGAAACTTTCAATTGCAATAAAAATCCAGATGGTTCACAAATGTCCTTTAGTGAGGGAAATCTACTGCAGTTCCTTGATCTAGCCTTCAAGCAACTCTAAGTTCAGGTTAACTCTGAATTGCCCCCTGAAATACTCCAGTAAGCCAGTCAGTCAAGGGCAATTAGGGATGGATAATAAATACCAGCCTTGACAGCAACACACTTCCAGTGGAAAAAAAAAGACAAATCTCTTTTCTTAAAAATGGTTACAATAATGGGATCTAATACCCCTTGGCCTGCTCTCCTCCTTCCAAATAAATGGTGAGAATGTATTGAGGTTGTGTTGAGATAGTGACAGGTATAATGCTGTGGAATGTGAATCGAGAAGCCTATTCTTCCCTTTACTTTTGAGAATTTTGTATCATTCTGAAACTTTGAAATTATGCATTGCATAATCAAATCATTCACTACACAAAAAAACTGCAATCCTTATTTCAACCCCATGCTCAACTGTATCACTCCTAATCTGAAAAAGATCCAGTCACGACTACTCTCTGCTTTCTGTCTCTTAGCCAACTTTGTGTACGCTACCAGTGCCCTTTGTTTTCACTGTCTATTGTTGAACAACATCAAGTGCTGTTTCAAAATCCACATACTTTTCAATTGCACCACCATATCAACTCTCCCCATTACTTCAAATAATTCAACTAAATTAGTCAAACACAATTCACCTTTAACAAATCCATACTAATTTTCATTTATTAATCATTAATTGCTTAACAATTAATTTTGTCACAGATTAAAATCCTTAAAAGCTTCTTCACTACTAATAATAGGCTAACTTGCCTCATTGAATACAGTATTTGTAATTGCTGGTCCTCTGACACCACACTTACATTTGAGTTTGGAACACCATGACAAGAGGCTCTGCAATTTTTACCCTTACTTCCCTAGTTTGCAACCCATTAAAACCAGGTGACTATAGTACAACCAACTCTTTAAAGTGCTTACTCTTCACTTTAAACCAGACTGCAAAATAGATAGTCACAGATTTAAAAACAACAGTGGTCATACCTGGTTCATTATAGCCGTCCCGTAAATGCTGAATAAGATGAAGGATAACGCGAGGGAGGATATGTTCTGACATCATCATCAGTTCATTAGGAACACAAGGAATATTGGAACTTGTTGCAAACCGATGCCTTTTACAAAACCTACAAGAATTTGTAAAATGTTATTATTTTATTGATAAGTGCACAAGGCATATAAACACATGTCTATATGAAAATTTCTCCAGATACTTGGAATTAATATCTCAAGTCTTTATTTATTTCTGGAGCAGTCATCAATAAATAAAAGCTTGTCTCTTAAGAAATATGGCAGTTTTAAACTAATTGCTAGAAGACAGGCCTGTCGTCAAGAATTGTCCAGAATATGGCATTCTTACATAATTCACAAAAAGGATGTTTAGATTCTCTAGAGGAAAGAAAAACTGACACTCCATCTAATGGAGCTACTCTTCCGAAACTGGGATGGAGAGGCAAAGTTCACATACACCTACTCTACACCTGACTGACAAACTTTACTTTGGAAGTGACTAATGCCAAATTTTGATTGGCAAAGTATTTCATTTCACAAAATTTGATCCTCTTATCTGGACAAGATTTCCATTTCAAAGTCTTTATATTTACAAGTCTGGTACATTAATGTTTGCATTTTGTTTTATTCACTCATAGGATACTGGCACCTCTGACTGGCCAGCATTTACCACCTGTCCCAAGTTGCCCTTGAGGAGACTTCATAGCAAGTGACCCAACTGAGTGGCTTGCTAGACATTTCAGAGGGCAGTTAAGAGTCAACCACATTGCTGTGGGTCTGGAGTCCCAAATAGGCCAAACCAGGTGAGGACAACAGATTTCCTTCTCTGAAAGGGCATTAGTGAACCAGATGGGGTTTTTCCCGACAATGGGCAGTGGATTCCCAGTCATGGTTAGATTCTCAACTCTAGATATTTATTGAATTCATCATCTGCCGCAGCAGGATTCAAACCTGGGTCCTCAGAACATTACCTGGATCTCTGGATTAATAGTCTTGCAATAATAGGCCATCACCTCCCCTCTGGACCTATATTCACGAGAGATTTGTATTCCTTGGAGACATCCAGATTCACAGAAAAAAGGCCAGGATTTTAACTACCACATGAATCCAACATTCCTCAACCAATGTATGCTTTCTATTGTAACCAGTTCCTTGGTACTGCCCAATATTTCTAAATCTTGAGCCCTTTAGTGCCCACAGACCATAGTATCTAGTATTCTCAAAATGAGAAACCCATACACATCACTGTCATATCAGACCCTTCCTTTTGTAACCAGGCCCTTCTCCAGTTATCATCATAGAACCTCATTACACCCAAATCTAGCATAATCAATTTCTGGAATGACTAGATTACAGGATCCCATTTGATACCGCCACGGTCAACAATTTCTTCCAATAGTTGCAAATATCTTTCAGTACCAGTGCTATTAAATACCATCAGCAGTGTGGCAGTAACATAATTTAATGTTCAATTCAAATAAATTAGCATAAATGAATATGCAAACTGCATATGGCCTAGTTAGGAAAATTCAAATCTACAGGGATTTTCGGGGGAAGAGGCAGCACATGCACAGAACAATGCAGTGGTGAATGTGGCTTTTAAGGTTGGAGAGAAATATATCATACCACTAACACTGTATTGGTATTAAGGCAACACCTCATTGCTTAACAAATTAATAAACTTGGGGTACAATTTCAAAGTCTACAAATGTCATAAAACCTGGATATATGATAAATAGTGAGGAGTCCAGTAGCAAACTAAGTATACCAAGCAGTGTGAATTCATTGGAACCTCATTAGGACTTGAAGGCCTTGTAGAGAACAAGAGATTTACTAGAATGATAGAACAGATGAGAAACTTTAACTGTATAAAAAGACTCGAAAATCCTGGTTGTTTTTAATCACTAGATTTATGAATAGGATACAGTAAATAAAAATAAACTATTTCCATTGGCAAGTGTTTCATACCTGCAAGACAAATATCTGGTAGTTGACAAAAGAACCAGAAGGAGACTAGGCTTTTTTTTAAACATACAACAGTAACTTTCACATGAAAATTTTATGTATAACAAAAATTAAAGTCTGTGTAATCAGGGAAAAGAACAGAGAAAGCAAGCTAATTAGAGAGCACTTGAAAAGATCAAGTACAGCCACAATGGGCTAATGAACAGTTTTTGGTGTTCAACAGGCAAAAAAAGGCATTTTGTCTACCACAAAAAATGCACATCATGTGAAATTCAGTGCCATGAGGTGCCAGGTATGTACAACATACATCCTAATGATTGGTAGACTGTATCAAACACATTCTGTTGAACACTTGCAGTATGCCAATAATATACAACTATGCATGGAAGCCTCAGAAGACTATGGCCAACATTAGATCTAATTCTGCGACTGAACAAAATTTATTAAATGATCCAGACTGCACTAAGAATTACGCCGGAAACCGATTTAACATCAGTGGGGCATAAGTGGGATGCATTCATACACATCAGAAGCTACATAGATGTTAACACAAAGGACCCTGTTATCTATGCAAAAATTAATTAACATTCTTAAATTGTAAAAAAACTTTTAATGACAATACCCTGACAAATCAGAGTCTACGATCTTGATCTGAGAACTGAGACTGACAGTTACTGTACCTGCTGCATCATGAAATCAATTATGCCCCAACTAATCAGCACCCCCTTCGACATTGCATACATTCGTGTTTTTTAGTTCAACTTGGTTTTTTGCACCCTAGTCCTGACAAGTGAAAGATAAAAACCTTTGACAAAAACCTTTGGCTTCTTGTCCCTTTTCAGCAATGTTTTACTTTGTTGTCCAATGAAAATCAAACAATAACCCTTCACTTAATCCTCAGAGACAAAACAACTTCCAAAATTGGAGCTGTGGGGGACAGCAAAGAAAATCATCTTGGAGTACAATAGGATCTTGATCAAATGGGCCAACGGGCTGAGGAGTGGCAGATGGAGTTTAATTCAGATAAATGCAAGGTGCTGCATTTTGGAAAGGCAAATCAGGGCAGAACTTGTACACTTCATGGTAACGCCCTGGGGAGTGCTGCTGAACAAAGAGACCTTGGAGTGGAGGTTCATACTTCCTTGAAAGTGGAGTCGCAGGTAGATAGGATAGTGAAGGCAGCATTTGGTATGCTTTCCTTTATTGGTCAGAGTATTGAGTATAGGAATTGGGAGGTCATGTTGCAGCTGTACAGGATATTGGTTAGGCCACTTTTAGAATATTGCATGCAATTCTGATCTCCCTCCTATCAGAAGGATGTTGTGAAGACAAAGACAAAGTCTTTTCCCTGGGTCGGGGAATTCAGAACTAGAGGGCATAAGTTTAGGGTGACCGAGGGGAAAAATTTAAAAGGGACCTAAGGTGCAACGTTTTCACGCAGAGGGTGGGGCATGTATGGAATGAGCTTGCAGAGGAAATGGAGGAGGCTGGCACAATTATAACATTTGAAAGGCACCTGAATGAGTATATGAATAGGAAGGGTTTAGAGGGATGTGGGTCAAGTGCTGGTAAATGGGACTAAATTAGTTTAGGAAAACCGATTGTTATAGATGAGTTGAACCGAAGAATCAGTTTCCGTGCTGTACATATCTATGACTCTGTTCTGGAATGCGAGTAGAGTATCAGGTAAGGCCAGCATTTGTTAGCCTATCCAAAAGTGCTTGCTCCTGAACCACAATAATCCATCTTGTACACTTATGGTACTGTTCGACAGGGAATTTTGGCCCAGTGACAGTGAAAGAACAGCAGTAGAGATCCCAGTCAGGATGGTGCATGGTTTGCAAGGAGGATTTTAGGTCACCTGCAAGACCATGAATCTAAGAGCAGAAGTAGGCCATCAGGTCTACCCTA
>NC_057716.1:50043817-50044880 GCF_004010195.1 Chiloscyllium plagiosum | reverse complement strand
GCAGTGGAGGCCCAGTCTCTGGATTCATTTAAGAAAGAGTTGGATAGAGCTCTCAAGGGTTATGGAATCAAGGGTTATGGACATAAGGCAGGAACAGGATACTGATTAAGGATGATCAGCCATGATCATATTGAATGGTGGTGCAGGCTCGAAGGGCAGAATGGCCTACTCCTGCACCTATTGTCTATTATGTGTGATGGTTGTATTTGTTCTTGTTGGAGATGGTTATTGCTTGGAATTTGTCTGGCATGAATGATACTTGTCCAAATAGAACAAGATTTGGGAGAGGGGCGTTGGGAATGCGATAGGTGGAAGGAGGTTAAGATGAGGGTGATAGGCCAGAGAGGGGGTGGGGGCAGAGAGGTCGGGAAGGCGGTGCTGAGTCCAAGAGTTGGGACTGAGATAAGGTGAGGGGAGGGGAAATGAGGAAGCGGGAGAAATCTGCATTCATCCCTTGTCCCTAGGCAGAAGATGAGGCGCTCTTCCTCTAGGCATCGTGTTGCCATGGTCTGACGATGGAGGAGGCCATGACCATGACCCCACCTCCCACCACCAAACCATCATCTCCCAGACCATCCATAACCTCATCACCTCAGGGAATTTCCCATCCACCGCCTCCAACCTCATAGTCCCACAACCCCGCACCGCCCATTTCTACCTCCTGCCCAAAATCCACAAACCTGACTGCCCTGGCCAACCCATTGTCTCAGCCTGCTCCTGCCCCACCGAACTCATACCTCGACATGGTCCTGCCCCCCCTTAGTCCAAGAACTCCCCACCTATGTTCGGGACACCACCCACACCCTTCACGTCCTCCATGATTTTCGCTTCCCCTGCCCCCAACTCCTTATCTTCACCATGGACATCCAGTCCCTGTACACCTCCATCCCCCATCACGAAGGCCTCAAAGCCCTCCGCTTCTTCCTTTCCCGCCGTACCACCCAGTACCCTTCCACCGACACCCTCCTTCGACTGACCGAACTGGTCCTCACCCTGAACAACCTTTCTTTCCAATCCTCCCACTTTCTCCAAACAAAAGGAGTAGCCATAGGCACCCGCATGG
>NC_057716.1:49995088-50043228 GCF_004010195.1 Chiloscyllium plagiosum | reverse complement strand
CCGTGTGGTTGGAGGGTTTCTAGGCAGAAGATGAGGCGCTCTTCCTCCAGGCGTCGTGTGGCCAGGGTCTGGCGATGGAGGAGTCCAAGGACCTGCATGTCATTGGCAGAGTGGGAGGGGAGTTAAAGTGTTCAGCCACAGGATGGTTGGGTTGGTTGGTGCGGGTGTCCCAGAGGTGTTCCCTGAAACATTCCGCAAGTAGGCGGCCTGTCTCCCCAATGTCGAGGAGACCACATTGGGTGCAGCGGATACAGTAAATGATATGTGTGGATGTGCAGGTGATGAGGGAGTCACGGAGGGAGTGGTTTCTCCTGAATGCTGATAGGGGTGTGACGAGGGAGTGGGAGGGAGTACTCCCTCGTCAGATCCACACCCCCACCAACCTAACCTCTTCTTCCCGACCTCTCGGCCCCCACCCCCTCTCCGGCCTATTACCCTCACCTATCGCATTCCCAACGCCCCTCCCCCAAGTCCCTCCTCCCTACCTTTTATCTTAGCCTGCTTAGCACACCTTTCTCACTCCTGAAGAAGGGCTTATGCATGAAACATCGATTCTCCTGCTCCTTGGATGCTGCCTGACCTGCTGCGCTTTTCCAGCAACACATTTTTCAGCTCGGATCTCCAGCATCTGCAGTCCTCATTTTCTCCTATTGTGGGAAACCAGAGCACCCAGAGGAAACCCACATAGACACAGGGAGAATGTGCAAACTTCACACAGACAGTTGCCAGAGGCAGGAATTGAACCTGGATCCCTGGTACTTTGAGGCAGCAGTGCTAACCACTGAGCCACTGTGCCGCCCGAAGAGCCGAAGAGAAATACCTATACAATGTATTCAAGAAGAACGGGTACTCAATAAACACAGTTCACCGATTCCTCAGCAACAAACCCAAACAAGCAGCCAAAACATGTCCAGAATCCCTAGCCACTCTCCCCTACATCAAAGACATCTTGGAAATGACTTCTAGACTACTCAGACCTCTTGGCATCATGGTAGCCCACAAATCTAATAACACTAAAATAGCGGCTAATGAACTTGAAGGACCCTATACAAACAATAAGCAAAACTAATGTCATTTACAAAATACCTTGCTAGGACTGTAACAAACACCACAAATAGAAAGCAGGACATACCACCAGCGCTTCACCAGAGGCTCATTGATGCTGCCTAGTATGGTGATGAAATGTCTAAAAACAAACCTCCCAACTCAGCAAGCGAACTTACATCCAGAGGAATCACAAATGGTACTGAAAACTATTCAGCAATGATTGCACATTGCTACATCTGATAGAAAGAAGGTCACTGATGAAGCAGCTGAAGATGGAGCCTAGGTTACTCTCCTGAGGAATTCCGCTGAGATGTCCTGGAGCCAAGGTGACTGATCTCTAACAAACACAGCCATCTTTCTTTGTTAGAAGTATGGTTCAAAACAGATGAGATCTCATAACCATGCACGCACACACACACCTAGAACTCCTTGCTGCCATGCTAGATCAAATGGGACCTCGATATCAACTCTGACCTTACCTCTAGAATTTCTCAATTTTGCCCATTTTTCTTAAAAAAAGGCTGTAATGAGCTGTTGGAGGATCGAACAAAGTTGCTACATGTAACAAATCTGGATTGCCAAAAAAGCATTTAATAAAAAGAGATCGCACACAAGGCGACTTAAGACAGACAGAAAAGGGCTCTAATGGTACAGTGGTAGTCTCCCTATCTCAGAGCCAGGAGGCCCAGGCCCATGTCCCATCTGCCACAAGAGGTGCATCATAACACCTCTGAACAGGCTGATGAGAAAATATCTTTCAGCACGGATTGCATAACTAAGAGGAGACAGGGTTGGTTAAAGGGAGCATTTTAGGATGGCAACCTGTAAATAGTGGAGTGCCACAGTTTCAGCGAGAAGGTCACAATTACTTATAATAATCACTTGGGCGGCACAAATGAACGTGCTACCGCCATGTTTGCAGGTGACACAAACAATTGACAGAAAGGCAAGCAGTATAGGTGAAACAAGTCTACAGAGGAATTCAGTCAGGTTGAGTCAGTAGTCAAAAACTTGGCAGATGGGATATAATGTGAGAAAATGTGAAGTTATACACTTTGGAATGAATAGAAGCATTAAATATTTTGTAAATTGGGAAAGACTGCTTAAAGCTGCCGCAGAGGGGGATCTGGTGGGTTCTCATGTATGTTAGCATCCTAGTTCAGCAGGTAGGAGAATGGAATGTTGATCTTTATTTCAAAAGGAATGTGGATAAAAATAGGGAGATCTAGTTAAAACTACACTCCAGTTCCACTCTTCTGTCTTCTGGACAATTAATGCTAGCCTAACCAGAAATGCTCACATCCTGTGAATGAATTTTAAAAACTGGGCAGACAATCAAAGGCTTGGTCGAAGAGGTGAGTTTTAAAGAGTGCCTTAGAGGAGGAGGAAAGTGAGGGACAAAGATAAAAACAATTCAGGAGAGACTTCCTTCGATGTATTTACAGCAAAATACTGCAGATGCTGGAGATCTGAATCAAAAATTAGTTTCATATCAGACTCAAAATACTAACTGTTGCTCTCTTCACAGATGCTGCCAACCTGCTCAGTTTCTCCAGCACACTTTTTATTCAAAGTATGGCCCCACCACAGGCCACTGTGGCTCAGCAGACATGCACACTGCACCCAGCTGGCTGGCAACTGCCCAGCTACCTGACAATAAACTGACAGAAGGTTGGAAGAACACAGCAAGCCAGGCAGCATCAGGGAGGTGGAGATGTCGACGTTTCAGGTGTAACCCTCCTTCAAGGCTGGGGGTGGGTGTGGGGGGTGCTGCAGGTAAAGGGGATGGCAGGGCAGAGTGGCAAAGTGTGGATAGGTGAAGACAGGTAAAGGGTACAACCTGGTTGGTTAGTGGGAGGAATTAATCCGGCTTGTGGCAGGGAGGAGTGAAAGGAATGGGCAATTTCCTTTTTATCTTTAACAAGTCAGCTATCTGACAAAGCAGCAGCATATCAAAGTTTGTATTTTCAAATAAATCCATTGTACTATAACCTGGTGCCATGGGACTCCTGACTTTGTCCACCCCAGTCCAGTGGCACTTCCAGGTTAAACTTGACAATTCACATCTCTGGTGTCATATTTCATATAAAGAGGAACCAGCAAGCATTTACCCAAACCATGAGTTAAATTCTCTGATTTTACCAATCACCATCCTGCCCCAATCCATCGGTTACTGAAAACCGCACCCATGCTCTTATATCATGGTCAGGTCCAACTATTCCAATGCTCTTCTGATTAATATCCTGCCAACTTGACTTCATCCCAAGCACAACCACTAGTGTCCTAACTCAGCGATTCCTACTCACACATGTCCACTGACCTACTCTGGCTTTCACACCCTGAAAAATTTAAAATTCTCATCCTTGTATTCAAATCCCTGCATTACCTCACCATTCTTATTCTCAGTCACCTCTTTTAGCCATACAACTCTGAAAGAATGTTTTGCCTCTCCAATTCTGACTTCTTGCATACTCACCAATTTTTATCACTCCATCACTGACAGCCATGTCTTTCACTACCGAGACTCCAGGCCCTGGAATTCTTCTCAATCTCAGTTTTTTCATTTAAGATGGTCCTTAAGTTGTTATTTTAAATTTTGATCACCAACCCAACAATTTCTTATTGTAGCTTGTTAAATTTGATTGCATAACATTCACATGAAGGGCCATGGGATGCTTTGCTACCTTCGAGGTATCATTATAATCTCTCCAATTATCAATGAAAGTCATTGCCCCATCAAAAGCAATCTTGAAAACGGTCTTTCCCAACAGTTATAATAAATGCAAAATACAGGAGATGCTGAAAATCAAAAGATCTGAAATTATAACAGGATGTAGGGAAATGACAGAAGCTAAATGATTACTTTTGTGCCCATCTTCATGGAAGAAGCTACAAGAAATCTTCCAAGAGGAGTATCAAAGGAACCAATGAGAATGCTGAACTGAAAGCAATTAGTCAAATGAAGTAGCACAGGAGAAATTAATGACATGGATAGTTGACAAACTCTAAAGATCTGAAAATAATATACATTCTGATACTGAAAGCTATCTATAGGGGTAAATACATTGATCACTTTGCGAAATTCTATACATTCTGTAGCCTGCAGATTGGAATTTTGCAAACACACCACTGAGGAAATTTAAGACCAGTTAACCGGACATAAATGGTAGGGAAAATGCTACAAATTATTTTAAGCAATATGATTAACTGTATACTTAGAAAATAATAAACAGATTATTAAAACAGAAAGCAAGTCTGATAAAGTTGTGTAGCTTCAGGATGTTACTAGCAAAAGTAAAAAAAAAGGGGAAAACTAATGATGGCATGTCTTTGGATTTTCAGAATGTTTCAATAAGGCCTTGCATAGGAGGTTAATAAACAAACCCATAGCCCTTGGAATCGACAGCAATATACCAGCATGGATTAAAGTTTGATGAACAGAACGAAAACCAAGTAGGATGAAATATGTCATTCCAAGACTGCCAGGGTAGAACTAGTGGACCACTGCAAAGATCAGTGCTTGAGCCTCAGCGGCATTAGGACCAAATGTTATATTCCCAAATTTGCAGATGACACAAGGTGTAAAGAGGCTTCAAGAGACAGACGGAGTGAGTTGGCAATACTATGGCAGATGAAATATACTATGGATAACAAATGCTGTAGGAAGGATAGAAAAGTGGGGGGGGGGGGGGGGGGAGAAAAAAAAAGGAGGGGGAGTGGCGTTTTTGATAAGGGATAGTGTTACTGCTGTACTTGGGGAGGATATTCCTGCGATTGCATCCAGGAAAGTTATTCGGGTGGAACTGAGAAATATGAAAAGAGATGATCACCTTATTCTGATTATATTATGGACCGCCTAATAGTCAGCAGGAAATTGACAAAAAATTTGGAAGTAGATGGCATTCATCTATAAGAATACTAGGGTGGTTATGGTTTCCAAACATAGTCTGGGACTGCCATAGTGTTAAGTCTTTAGATGGAGAGGAATTTGTTAAGTGCGTACCAGAAAATTTTCAGATTCGGTATGTGGATGTTCCTACTAGAGAAGGTGCAAAACTTTACCTACTCTTGGGAAATAAAATAGTGATGGAAAAGGATAGACCAGATCTAAAAGTTGAAGTTCTAAACTGGAGGAAGGCTAATTTTGACATTATTAGGCAAGAACTTTCAAAAGATGACAGGAGGCAGATGCTCACAGATGAAGGGACGGCTAGAAAATGCAAAGCCTTCAGAAATGAAATAACGAGGGTCTAGAGACAGTATATCCCTGTGAAGTTGACAGAATAAGCTGATAGATGCAGGAAATGCTGGATGACTAAGAAATTGAAGTTTTAGTGAACAAAAAGAAGGAAGCATATATCAGATATGGACAGCAGAAATTGAGTGTATCCAGTAGGAGTATACTTCAGGGGGAAAATCAGGAGGGCAAAAAGGGGACACGAGATAGCTTTGGCAAATAAGGTAAAGGAGAATCCAAAGAGTTTTTATAAATAAATTAAAGGACAAAAGGGTGAATCAGGAGACAACAGGGCCCCTCAGCAAGGCAGCCTATGTGCAGCCACAGGAGATGGAGGAGATACTAAACGAGTATTTTGCATCAGTGTGTACTGGGGAGAAGCTCATGGAATTTATAGAATGCGGGGGGGGGGGCGCGGGCGGAATACTTGGTGACAACTTGAAAAATGTCCATATTACAGAGAAGGAGGTGCAGCATGTCTTGAAATGCACAGATATGGTCAAATACCCAGGACCTGATCAGGTGTGCTCAAGAATTCTGTGGGAAGTTAGGCAAGTGATTGCTTGACTGCTTGCTGAGATATTTGTATCATCAACAGTCAGAGGTAAGATGCTGGAAGACTGGAGGTTGACTAACGTATTGCCACTATTTAAGAAAGTTGGAAAGGTCAAGCCAGGGAACTATAGGTGAGCCTGATATTGATGGTGGGCAAGCTGTCAGAGGGAATTCAGAGACAGGATTTACGTATTTGCAAAGGCAAGGACTGATTAGGGAAGTCAGCGTGGCTTTGTGCATGGGAAATAATGTCTCATGAACTTGATTGAGGTTTTTGAAGTAAGAAAGAGGATTGATGAGGACAGAGCAGTGGATGCAATCTATGTGAACTTCAGCAAGATGTTCAGCAAGGCTCCTCATGGGAGACTGGTTAGCAAGGTTAGATTGCATGGAATACAGGGAGAACTAGCCATTTGGATACAGAACTGGCTCAAAGGTAGAAGACAGAGGGTGGTGGTGGAGGGTTGTTTTTCAGACTGGAGGCCTGTGACCGGTGGAGTGCCACAAAGATCGGTGCTAGGTGCACTATTTTTCATCATTTATATAAATAATTTGGATGTGTGCATAATAGGTATAGTTAGTAAGTTTACAAGTGACACAAAAAATTGGAGGTGTAGTGGACAGTGAAGGTTACCTCAGATTGCAACAGGATCTTGATCAGATGGGCCAATGGGCCAAAAAGTGGCAGATGGAGTTTAATTTAAGTAAATGCGAGGTGCTGCATATTGGGAAAGCAAATCTTACCAGGACTTATACACTTAATGGTAAGGTCCGAGAGAGTGTTGCTGAACAACAAGACCTTGGAGTGCAGGTTCATAGCTCCTTGAAAGTACGGTCGCAGGTAGATAGGATAGGGAAGGCGGCGTTTGGTATGATTTCCTTTATTGGTCAGAGTATTGAGTACAGGAGTTGGGAGGTCATGTTGCGGGTGTACAGGACATTGGTTAGGCCACTTTTGGAATATTGCATGCAATTCTGGTCTCCTTCCTATTGGAAGGATGTTGTGAAATGTGAAAGGGCTCTGAAAAGATTTACAAAGATGTTGCAGGGTTGGAGGATTTGAGCTATAGGGAGAGGCTGAACAAGCTGGGGCTGTTCCCCCTGGAGCGTCGAAGGCTGAGGGGTGACCTTATAGAGGTTTATAAAATCATGAGGGGCATGGATAGGAATAAACAAAGTCTTTTCCCTGGGGTGGGGGAGTCCAGAACTAGAGGACATAGGTTTAGGATGAGGGGGGAAAAAAGATATAAAAGAGACCTAAGGGACAACTTTTTCACGCAGAGGTTGGTGCATGTATGGAATGAGCTGCCAGTGGTGGAGGATGGTACAATTATAGCATTTAAAACACATCTGGATGGGTATATGAATAGGAAGGATTTAGAGGAATATGAGACAAGTGCTGGCAAATGGGACTGGATTAGGTGAGGATAACTAGTTGGAATGGACAAGTTGGACCGAAGGGTCTATCTCCATGCTGTACATCTCTATGATAGCACGTTTGAGGTCATCCCTTTGATTGGATGAAGAGGTGCAAAGTTTTTCTTAATTGGGGAGAAATTGGGAAATATTGATGTCAAAAGAGAGCTGGATATCAATATTCATGAGTCACTGAAATCCAACATGCAAGTGCAGCAATCAGTTAGGAAGGCATATGGTAGATTGGCCTTTATCATAAGAGGATTGGAGTACAGGAATAAAAATGTTCTGCTTCATTTCTGTAGAATCTTTTTGAGATTGCACCTTAAATTTTGTTGTGCAAGGCTTCTTAAAAGGAAGGATATACTTGCCATAAAGGGGCTATAGCGAATATTCACCAGAATAATCCATGGGACAACAGGATTGTTCCTGTAGGAGGCAGCGCCTTCTCTTAAGTTTAAAAAGAGAGAAAGTGATTTAACCGAAATTTATAAAATCCTTACAGGCCTCAATAGGGAAGATACAGGTAGGATTCTTTCCTGATTAAGGAGGGGGAGTTTTGGAGTTTAGAACCCAGACAAGCTATTTAGGTCCAACATGAGGAGAAACTTCTTCACTCAGGAGCAGTAAATCTTTGGAATTCTATGCCCTAAAAGCTGTGAAAGTTCAGCCACTGAGTACGTTCAAGTCAGAGGTCGATTTATTTTTGGATACTAATGACATCGAGAAACATGGGGAAGTGTGTGTGGGAAAATCAATGTTGTAAGTGATCAATCATGATGGAGTAGCCAATGGCTACTCCTATATTCCAAAAACAGAAAGTGGTCGACAGATCAGGCAGCACCCATTGAAAAAACAAGTTAATGCTTCAGGGTCAGTTCTGAAGAAAGTCACAAACGTGAAAGATCATCAGTTTAGGGGCAAACTACTGCAGATGCTGGTATCTGACAACAAAAGAAAACTGGAGATCACAGCAGGTCAGGCAACATCTATGGAGATAAAGCAAGCTAGCTTTCCTGTCTAGATGACTCTTCGTCACACGTGAAGTGTGGAGGGGGTAGCATCTATGCAATAGTGGATGGAGTAGGAAGAAAGAACGTTGAATCACTTAATCTGAACTATTAACATATTTTCCCCCAAACATTCCTTCACCCCCAAATATTGCATAAACACTGTCTGCTGCATATTTCATGTCAACTCTGAAAAAGTCATCCAGAGTCGAAACGTTCGGTTGCTTTTTTTCCATGGATGCTGCCTGCCCGCCTGTGATCTTCAGCATTTCTTGTTTTCAGTAAATACAAACCGATGAATTAGTTAGCTATCCATAAATGCTGTCGGACTCGGCGACTGCTCACACCAGCAAAACGTTAACTTCTCCGTACTATTATTATTTTTTGAGATGGTTCACGACATGAAGGAATCAGTGCTGTTACTTGTAAAATTTGTGCTTCGGGGATAAATTTGTATGGGCATCACACCTACACTTATACGCTGTCGTATGCGGGTAATACCTAAAATGTCACACGATATTTACGATTGTGACAGAAGTCCGTCAGTGATTTAATGTTATTTAGTGACACGTCAACACAAAACTCGAAACCTTCCAAACTTGCAGCAGGTTTACATAAACAAACCCTTATTTTTAAGAAAGAGGGAGTAATTCTACTTTTTAAAATATTTACTAAATGCATTTCTACCTTTAACTACTTATATTGTAACGTTTATCTCAGCACAGCATTCCCGATTCTTACAAAATACGGGTAAAGAAACATTCCGAAATCTCTGGATAGCACCAGTAAAGAGCCACAGGGATCTTACGTATTGGCAACGGAGCACGGAAAGTTTACAAACAAGTGCTAATTTTGCTACTCTTGGCCTAAGGTCAACATCAACAAATACCCGGTGAATGTAAACTGTTACTGGTTTTAAAATAAAGTTTATTTTAAAAAAATGCAAGGGCTGTCCTTGATCCGGAGTTTATTACGAGAGAGGTGCCCGGGTCAGATATAGGCTCAGAGCTCCTGTTTCAGGGCTCTCTTCACTCACCCACTTTCCCGCATCACACTGCTGTCCCCGCAGTCACAGGCCCCGCCCGCCTGACTCCGAAACATGTTGAAATCGTGACCCGTGTGTTCTCCGGCGTTGAAGCACTCGGCGCACAGGGACATACACGGCGAGATCCCGCACGTCCTGCAGCGGTACGCCACGAAGTTGGCGGTCCACACCAAGCCGCAGAGGGTCGCGTTGTCATAGCCGCGCACCATTTTACAGAAGTCATCGAAGCTCTCGCCACCGGCCATCAGGCTCTTGCACCACTCGATCACCTCGGCCTCGGCCACCGCTCTCTCCGGGCTCAGGACGCTATCCAGCAGCTCTCCGAGCAGCTGCACGCCCCTACCATCCTGCCGGCTGCACTCAGCCTTCAGCGAAGCGGCCGTACTCCTCTTGTCCCGGCCCAGTAGTGACGCCGCCATAGCGGCCCGCAGCCGGCCAGCCGAGCCTGCTTATTTATTTTGTTCTTGGAGCAGCCTGCTGCCAACTCTCGTGAGAGTTCACCCGCCGCCGGAAGCAGGTAGAATGTCTGCGCGCCTCTTTCCGGAAGTGCTCTTCACTACAGTTGGTAAGCGCGTTTCCCGGGGAGGGGGATGTGGCAGAGATATTCACAGAGACTTGTTTCTAGTCCCTCATTCCGAAAAATTATAACTCCTAGAAATGGTGCAGGAGGAACTTACGATTCTTTGAAATGTGCGTGTGCGCGAACAAGCACATACGTTCAATGTAAATATTTTTGCTGCAACACACAAATAGCAAAGCAGCTTGAAATCTGAACGAAATGACAGGAATTTGTTGGAAATGCACAATCAGGTCTGTGGGAAGAAAACGTTTCAAGGGTTAACGTTTCAAGTTTGACTTTTCATCAGAACAGAACACAGTTGGAAATCTAATAGGTTTTGAGCAAGTGAAAGTTGGTTGGGAATGTTGGTGTTGGCAGGCCGACCCCATCACAAACAATAAAAGTAAGGCCCGCTTCAGCTGGCATGGGAGGACACGATAATCATTTATGCAACCATTTGTGCGTATGCTCGCATTTAACAACTGATGGTTGCATTTCCAGAGAGAATAGCGAGTTATTTTAATGCTTAGGTTTAGGCAACAAATATGTTGCACCTAAAGGACAGAGTTCCTGTCTGGGAAATTTTTAAAATTGTCCAACTTTAAAGGAGAACCTTCTCAACACGTGTTTTGCATATACCTACCTCAAGGACCCTGCAAACCACCCCCCCCCCCCCGTTTCTCACACTGTCCCCTATGCTGCAAATTTCCCCATCAAACGCACATCTTTTCCCAATACCGCTGCCCACATTCACCCTGCTGCCTTGTGCGTAGGAATTTAGTGAAAAGCAGTAAACTACTTTTAGAGCAATTTTAATGAAAATAGCACCATGTTTATAATGCTTCAAGTTTTTGACTGAATCGCAAATCTTAAGTGTCATAAAAATTAAGCATTTGCAATTTCAAATTCTGTTAAAATAAAATCTTGACGTAAAAGTTGGAAGAGGGGCTAAATAATGAACATGTAAACAGGGAGCTTACAGTCATGATCTTCTGAATGATGGAGCAAGATTGAAGGACCAAATGGCCCAGCTCCCAAGTCTCATGTTATCTTAGTAATATTAAAGTGTTGTCATTGATGTTGGAATGCATTGAACTAAATGAATTGCATTGTAATTTGTCAGACTTAGACTTCCAAAACAAATTTATAATTGATTATAATACAGCATTGAGAAACCTTTTCCTCAGTTCCAAAATCATAGGCAATACACATACATTAGAAGTATTGCAGATAATGTAATTCTCACCCTCTCCCAGTATATAATTCCATTATGCTTCTCTACCACATTAAATTGACCTTTTATATTTAGCTTCAGTTCAGTTCCATCTGAGTTCAACAGTTCTATTCACAATTCGTCCCATAATAAAATAATCCTTGTATAACACTGCTAATCAATAACCAGCAAATAACTTTTATTTAAATAAACAGCTGTTTGACATGAAAATATATATGTTTTGTAGATAGATACTGTGATAGAATATTAGACAATCATTGCTGCTTTTACCACTAACTTTTGTTTCTTTGTTCATTGTGATATTAAATTCGCTAGATGTTTTCATTCTTGCTGATCTTCTTTCACTTAAAGTCATAGAGATGTAAAGTATGGAAACAGACCCTTTTATCTAACTCATCAATGCCAACCAAATATCCTGTATTTATATATATAGAATCCCATTTGGTCCATATCCCTCTAAACCCTTCCTATTCATATAGGAGTCCAGATGCCTTTTAAATGTTGTAATTGTACCAGTCTCCACCACTTCCTTTAGCAGTTCATTCCAAACATGCACCACCCTCAGGTCCCTTTTATATCTTTCCCCTCTCACACTAAACCAATCCCTCCAGTTTTGGAATCCCTCTCCCCAGGGAAAAGACCTTGCCTATTTACCATATATATGCCACTTATGATTTTATAAACCTCTCTAAGGTCACCACTCAACCTCTGATGCTCCAGGGAAAATAGCCCCAGCCTATTCAGCCTTTCCCTATAGCTCAAACCCTCCAAGGTTGGCAATATTGTCATGAATCCTTTCTGAACCCTTTCAAGTTTCACACCATCCTTCCAATAGGAGAGACCAAAATCACAAGTACTCCTCCAAAAGTGGCCAAACCTGTACAGCTGCAATATGACCATCCAACTCTTATATTCAGTGCACTAACCAATAAAGGCAAGCAGACCAAACACCTTTCCCACTATCCTATCTACGTGTGACTCTACTTTCAAGGAACTATGAACCAGCACTCCAAGGTCTCTTTGTTCAGTAACGTTCCCTAGGACCTTACCATTAAGTTGTACCATTTGGCCACCTGCTCAAACCTGTTCTGATTTGCCTTTCCAAAATGCAACACCTCACACTTACCTGAATTAAATTGAACCCTGTCTGCCACTCCTCAGCCCATTTCTCCATCTGATCAAGATCCCATTGAACTCTGAGGTAACCTTTGTTGTCCACTACACCTCCAAATTTAGTGTCATCTGCAAACTTATTAACATACCTCTTACGTTTATATCCAAAGCATTTATGGATGTAAATTTGCTCACTGACCTGGAAGATCCAGTTTCATACATTTCATCATCATACTAGGGAGCCTCCAATGAAGCACTAGTGTTATGACCCACTTTCTATTTGTGTTTAGGTTTCCTTGGGTTGGTGATGTCATTTCCTGTGGGGATGTCATTTCCTGTTCTTTTTCTCAGAAGTTGATAAATGGGATCCAAGTCAATAAGCTTGTTGATAGAGTTCCAGTTGGAATACATATGAGGAAGCACACCACATCCATCCTAGGACAAGCCAAACAGAGACATGCCTGAGAATTCCTAGAAGCATGGTATTCCAACCTGTACAGCTGCAATATGACCATCCCAAATATTTATTTATAAATGGCAAAAGCCAATGGATCTAGCACCTATCATTGTGGCATTTCACTGGTCACAGGTCTCCAGTCTGAAAACCAATCTACCCTCTGTGGCAGATGGAGTTTAAGTTAGATAAATGTGAGATGCTGCATTTTAGGAAAACATATCTTAACAGGAATTATATGCATAATGGTAAGGTCCTAGGGAGTGTTGCTGAACAAAGAGACTTTGGAGTGCAGATTCATAGCTCCTTGAAAGTAGAGTTGCAGATGGATAGGATAGCGAAGAAGGTGTTTGGTATGCTTTTCTTTATTGGTCAGAGTATTGAGTACAGGGGTTGGGAGGTCATATTGTAGTTATACAGGACTTTAGTTAGGCCACTGTTGGAATATTGTGTGCAGTTCTGGTCTCCTTCAATCGGGAGAATGTTGTGTAACTTGAAAACATTCAGAAAAGATTTACAAGGATGTTCCCAGGGTTGGAGGATTTGAGCTATAGGAAGAGGTTGAATAGGCTAGGGCTGTTTTCCCTGGAGCGTTGGAGGCTGAGGAGTGACCTTAAAGAGGTTTATAAGAGCAGAAGGGGCATGAATAGGATAAATAGACAAAGTTTCTTCCCTGGGATCGGAGAGTCCAGAACTAGAGGGCATAGGTTTAGCGTGAGAGGGAAAAGGTATAAAAGAAACTTAAGGGGCAACTTTTTCAGAGGGTGGTAAGTGTATGGAATGAGCTGCCAGAGGAAGTAGTGGAGGCTAGTACAACAAATTTAAAAGGTATCTGGATAGGTTTCTGAATAGCCAGGGTTTGGAGGGATATGGGACAGGTGCTAGCAGTTGGGAGTAAATTGGGTTGGGATATCTGGTCGATATCTGGACGAGTTGGACCGAAAGATCGGTTTCCGTGCTGTACATCTCTATGACTCTTCTCAATTTTATCTTTGAAGGAGATTTGTGTATATCCAGGACAGGATTTTAAGAGATGCAAATAGAACACAGCTAGGTAACCTTAACAGAGTACTCGCTATCTGGCTGAAACCCAAAGCCACGGATCTTAGTGCTCGGTCACCTCGAAGGAGGATGTTATCTCACCAACTTATCTGGTCAATGAGGAATTGTTGTTTCAGGTGGGAAACCTAACCCACTTTTTCACCCGTTGCCGTATCACTAACTCAGATTTTTATTGTCATGTTTCCCTTTGTTCACTCCTTATTTAAACGTTGTATTCTTTCCTTTCCATCAGCTGAGCTTGGCATGATTTATGAATCTTAGGGACTAGAGGATCGAAAACCAGAAGAACGTATTGGAGCAACTCAGCAAATCTGGCCAGCAGCATCTGTGGAGAGAGAGTTGATGTTTCGAGCCCAATATCATTTCTTCGGAACTGAAGAATTGGGCTCTGCTTGTAGTCAGGGGTTGGAGTTGGTTGCACACGGGCTACAAAAACCATGAAGCGTCTCAAGCTGAAAGAATTGGAGAGTTTATTGCAGCGAGTGGATGGTTTTGAGCAGCCGAAGTTACTCCTTGAACAATATCCCACGAGCCCGCATATAGCAGGTAAGCGGTGCGAACACTCATCAAAATTACATTTCCTTTAAATTACCAGAAGATACTGTCGGCATCACACTGTAACATAGTAATGAGAACTAAGAAACTGCTTAATTTTAAACAGCTAACCTTTGAGAGAAACATCAACACAAGGTATGTTTATTCCCCGGCGCCTATTTTCAATTTGTAATCGCCTGTGGCAGACTGACCTCTCTCAAAATCCGAATGCCAGCTCTCAGACACCACATTCACACTGTCCGCCCTCATTGCCTCCAGTGATCTCCCCTCCACTGCCTCCAACCTTGCAGTATCCCAGCCCCATGCTGCCTGGTTCTACCTGCTCCTACAACAGCACAACTACCCCTACAGACCCATTGTCTCCCTGCCCCACCGAGCTGATCGCATCCTAACTCGACTCCATCCTCTTCCTCGGTTCAAACACTTCCCATCTACATCCGCGAACTAACCAGGCCATTCACCTCTTTAGTAATTTCTAGTTCTCCAGCCCCTAGTGCTTTATTTTCACCGTGGACATGCAGTCCTTATGCATGTCCATACCCCACAAAGATGGCCTTCACGCAATTAGCTTCTTCCTCTCCAACAGACCCATCCAGTCCCCTTCCACCAATACCCTCCTCAGCCTCACCGAACTAGTCCTCACCCTTAATAACTTTTCCTTTAACTCTTCCCATTTCCTCCAAATCCAGGAGGTGTCCAAGGGCACTGGGATGTGCCCTAGTTACGCCTGCCTCTTTGTCAGCTATGTCGAACAGTCCCTCTTCATAACCTACACAGACACTGTGCCCCAATTTTTCTGTCATTACATTGATGACAACATTGGTGCAACATCCTGCCCAGGCCGAACTGGAGCAGTTCGCCCACAACTTTCACCCCACCCTCAAATTCACTTGGTCCATCTCCGACACCTCCCTCCTCTTTCTTGACCTCTCCATTTCCATCTCTGGCAATAGTCTCCAGGCAAACGTTTACTATAAACCCACAGACTCCCATAACTACCTGGACCACGCCACCTCCCACTCAGTATCCTGCAAGAACACCATCATGTTCTCCTCCACCACATCTACTCTGACAAGGAGACACTCCACTCCCAAGCATCCCAATTGTCCACCTATTTTGAACAACTTGCTTTCCCCCCTCTAATGTTTCCCCCCCTCTAACAGCCCTCCACTGCACCTCCTCCATTCCCCAGAACCCCCAGATACCTGCATAAAAGATGCAAAAATCTGCAAGCACATCACCCTCCTCATCTCCATCCAGGGCTCCAAACAATGCTTCCAGGTCAATCAAAGGCTCTCCTGCCTCTCCTCCTACCTAGTTTACTGTATCAGGTGCCCTCTGTCATTTTCTCTACATCAGCGAGACCAAACTTTAGCTCATAACACATTTCACCGAGCATCTCGGCTGGCCCCGCAGGGGCTGATTTGACCTCCAGTCACTGCCCACTTTAATTCCCCTTCCCACTCCTTTCCAACATAACCATCCTTAGCCCCCTCCATTGCAGCTTGCAACCCAGAGGACTCAACAATAAGTTCTCCAATTTCAAATAACCACCCTTTCCATCCCCCGACTTCCTCCCCAGTCCCTCCCCCTCCCTTCCAATCCTCTGATCGACCCTTCCTTCCAGCAACGAGAAGAACGTGAGATCTGCAGATGCTGGAGATCAGAGTTGAAAAGTGTAGCACTGGAAAAGCACAGCAGGTCAGGCAGCATCCGTGGAACAGGAGAATCAACATTTTGGGCATGAGCCCTTTATCGGTAATGTTGTGGGGTGGGGAAGGGGCTGAGAGATAAATAGGAGGGTGGGGTAGGGCGGGGCTGGGTTGGAGGTAGCTGGTAAGGCAATAGGTAGATACAAGTGAGAGGTGATGGTGATAGGTCAGGGGGCGGGTAGAACAGATAGGTACGAAGAAAGATTGAAGGACAGTTAAAGAAGGCGGTGCCAAGTTGGAGGATTGGATGAGGTGGGGTGAGGGGAGATGAGGAAACTGGTGAAATCGACTTTGGTGCTGTGTGTTTGGAAGGTCCCAAGAGGGACGATGAAGCCTTCTTACTCCAGGCATCGGGTGGCTTAAATTCGGCGTTGGAGGAGGCCCAGGACTTGCCTATCCTTGGTGGAGTGGAGGGGAAGTTGAAGTGATCAGCACAGGGCAGTGGAATTGTTTGGTGCGTGTGTCCGAGAGATGTTTCCCGGTTGGCATCCTGTCTCCCCATGTGGAGGAGCCCACATTGAGAGCAATGGATACAGTAGATGAGGTTTTTGGATCTGCGGGAAAATCTCTGCTGGATGTGGAAGGATCCTTTGGGGCCTTGGATGGAGATGAGAGAAGGGATGAGTGCAGGTTTTACACCTCTTGTGGCAGCAAGGGAAGGTGCTGGGAGTGGAGGGTGTGATGATGGGAGGCTTGGACCTAACAAGGGAGCAGTGGAGGGAATGGTCTCTGCGGAATGCTGAAAGGGGTGGGGCAGAAAATATATTTCTGGTGCGGTCTGATTGTAAGTGGTGGAATTGGCAGAGGATAATGCACTGTATCCAGACATGAGTGGGGTGGAAAATGAGGTCTGGGGAGTTCTACCCCTGTTGCGTTTGGATGGGTGGGGTTCAAGGACAGAGGTGCAGGAAGTGGAGGAACTGTGCTGGAGGGCATTATTGATCATGTGGGAAGGGAAATTGTGGTCCTTGAAGTAAGAGGCCATGTTGGGCCGAAGGGCCTGTTTCCACACTAAGTAATCTAATCTAATCTAATCTAATCTGGTTTTGTCCTGAAGTGGAATTGCTCCTCCTGGGAGCAGATAAAGTAGTGGCAGAGGAATAGGGAGTTATTACATGAGGAGGAGTGGGAGGAGGTCTTGTCCAGATAGCTGTGGAAGTCACTGGGTTGGAAGTAGATGTCCGTGTTGAGTTGATCGCCAGAAATGTAGACTCAGAAGTTCAGGAAGGGGAGGGACGTGTCCAAAATGGTCCAGGTGAACTTGAGATCAGGGTGAAAGATGAACTATTCAACCTCTTCATGGGAGCATGAGGTGTACCAATACAGTCATCAGTACAGCAGTGGAAAAGGTGGGGAATAATGCCAATACAGCTACAGAAGATGGACTGTTCCACATATCCGACAAAG
The DNA here is from genome assembly GCF_004010195.1 of Chiloscyllium plagiosum. Taxonomy (NCBI): domain Eukaryota; kingdom Metazoa; phylum Chordata; class Chondrichthyes; order Orectolobiformes; family Hemiscylliidae; genus Chiloscyllium; species Chiloscyllium plagiosum. Next base: position 50,025,822 of record NC_057716.1, on the reverse strand, counting down.
GGGTAGGCATAGCTGGGGCCCATGCGGGTGCTCATGTCCAACCCTTTGGTCGGAAGGAAATGGGAGGGTTCGAAGGAGAAGTTGTTGAGGGTGGGGACCAGTTCCGCCAATTGAACGAATGTATCAGTGGAGGAGGAAGAAACAAAGGGCAAATGGATGTGTACAGGGACTGGATATCCATGGCGAAGATGAGAAGTTGAGGGCCAGGGAAACTAAAGTTATGAAGGAGGTAGAGGGCATGGGGTGGTTTCCTGAATGTATGTGGGAAGTTCCAGGACCAAGGGAGTACAGGATGATGTCAAGATATGAGGAGATAAGTTTGGTGGGACAGGGACAGAAGGAAAGGATAGGTCGACTGGGGCAGTCAGGTTTGTGAATTTTGGGTAAGAGGTAGAACCTGGTGGTACGGTTCCGAGACTGAGGTTGGAGTTTGTGGATGGTCTGGGAGATGATGGTTTGGCGACGGGAGGCGAGATTGTGGTTGAGGTGGCAGTAGGAGAAGGTGTCCGTGATTTGGCACCTGGTTTCAGTATAGAGGTTGGTGCCCCAGACTACTAATGCGCACCCTCCTTGCTCAATGGTTTAATGTTGAGGTTAGGGTTGGAGTGGAGGGCTGTGCTTCGTGAGTGAGAGTGGGTGGAGTGGGTGAGAGGGGTGGACAGGTTGAGACGGTCAATGTCATGATGACATTGTAAGTGGTGGAAATGGCAGAGGATAATGTGTGGTATCCAGAGATTAGTGGAGTGGAAGGTGAGAACCAGAGAGGGGTAGTTGGGGGTGGGGGCGTTGTTCTATCCTTGCGTTTGGAGGGGTGGGGTTCAAGAATGTGCGGGAAGTGGAGGAGATGTTGAGAGGGGGTAAGTGACCAGGACGGAGTGTCCAAATGGATGGAGTATGTTGGTAGTGGGAGAAGGGGTCCTTGGTGGGTGGGTGGGAGTCCCAATGGAAAAGGTAAGCCCGGAGGCAGTGGAAGAAAAGTTTTATGTCACAATGTGTTTAGAATTCGTTGACCTTGGAGTGTAGTGTAATGAAGGTGAGACCTTTATTGCGGGCTGATCATCCATCCTCAGTGAGGGGTAGGTCTGGGGGGATGGTTAAAAACTTGGCAGGACTGGGAGCTAGGTCATGGTATAGAGCTGGAGCTGGGAGTATGGGGGCCGAGACTGTGTCTCTGGAGTGGGTGTGGCCATGGTATCAGTGACGTCACCAAAGGAAGTGACATACTCCACAGGTTCATTGGTGTTGTTCCGATGAGTGACATCAGTGGGGTCTGAAGTGGGATAGCGGCAACCACGGGGGCAGAAGTGACGTGATGGGTAGGCTTCGCAGAGTTTTTGGTGGTGATGGTCCTGGCAGCAATTGCGGAGGCAGTGGCCATGGTCTATGGGGTGGCAGAAGTGAAGGTCCATGGGCGTCATCCTAATGGAACCAAGGCAAAGGGTTTCCGACGTTCGACTTATCCAACGTCTGTCCCATTTTAAAAATCTTCCTAATTTATCTCTATATACTAGTCCAATGTCCTCAGTCTCCACACTCACTTCAGGTTCCTGACCTTTGCGTGGGGTCTTCCACTCTTAACAGCTGGTCTAAGGCAGGGTGATTGAGACAGACACAGTAGTTATCCTTTATCTTATGGACTGTTCTGGGTCCTCAAACCCTGCTATTAGAGGACTCCAATGTCCCTGGACGATCTCATTAGCGTACAAGTACATAAATTATCTCAGCGATTCCGTCACTACAGAGTCCTAATGGATGAGGGGTCGACTAAATGATCTCTCTCACTTAGTGAGAGAGATCAAGGTAAATTTTATCTACTGGGCCCAGCCCTCTCATATTACTGTCACACAGACGATCACTTACTAAATCTGCCCGGAAGCTTCATATATGTTGGAATCCCACTCTTGTTGCCAAATGTGAGGTTCCCTTCTTGAGATTCTTACACGCTTGATGCAAATGCAATATACCAATTTCTGTGAACAGCCACAATTTATTTAACTAAGTACAAGCTTTTGTAGGATCACTTAACACTCTTCGTGATGCTTGCTGAGCACGTCAAGCGAGGCTCCCCGAACAAGGAAATCATCCTCCCTTTATCCAGGGTTTTACATCACAGTCAGTCATGCACACAAGACACAACCCACCCTGTCACTCCCTCGTAGTCACATACCACCCAAAAACAATGTAAAATTATTAGATTATTTCCACAAACAGTGTGTGATTAGGTTATTCCTTAAACTGCAGCATTTACAGAGTATGGTTAGATTATCACATTCTGCCTGCACGACAGAAAAACACACCCACGCAGGACATCCAATTTCTTACATGTCAGCAAAACAAGTTAACCCATTAACAGCTCAAAAGCTCCTTTCTTCAGAACACCCATCTGCTTGTTTCATCCATTTTCAACAATATTTGATATATTGTATTTACAAGAGAAAAACTGTCTACAAATTAATCAAATGGTATTTTAGAACAAAGAGAGCTGAATGGATAATCTCCAGTGAGGTGGCATTTTAAAAGATGCATTCAATGGATTCTCACATGTACAAAAGCATTTTATAGCCAATTTTGGTTATCATATTGTACTCTTTGTTGTAATATAGCCCTTGTCTTGATTGATTGAGTTATGTTTCGAAGGAATGGGAAGAATGGTTAAAGAAACGATTATGGGTGGAGAATAAATGCCATTTTATTTTGGTCTCCTGGATGATCGCAGAACAAAGGATATTTTTGGTTGTAACAAAACTTAAGAGCTGCATTTATTCACTAAGATTATGGTGGACCTCATTGCAGTCTCAACTCAGAGTCATAGAGATGTATCGCATGGAAACAAACCCTTCGGTCCAACCCGTCCATGCCAACCAGATATCCCAACCCAATCTACTCACCTGCCAGCACCCGGCCCATATCCCTCCAAACCCTTCCTATTCTTATACCCATCCAGATGCCTTTTAAATGTTGCAATTGTACTAGGCTCCACCACACCCTCTGGCAGCTCATTCCATACACATAGCACCCTCTTCGTGAAAAAGTTACCTGTTAGGTCTCTTTTATATTTTTCTCTTCTCACCCTAAACCTATGCCATCTAGTTCTGGACTCCCCAACCCCAGGGAAAAGACTTTGGCTATTTATCCTTTCCATGCCCCTCATAATTTTGTAAACCTCTATAAGGTCACCCCTCTGTCTCCGAAACTCCAGGGAAAACAGCCCCAGCCTCTCCTTTATAGCTCAAATCCTCCAGCCTTGGCAACATCCTTGTAAATCTTTTCTGAACCCTTTCAAGTTTCACAACATCTTTCCGAGAGGAAGGAGACCAGAACTGCACACGATATTCCAACAGTAGCGTAACCAATGACCTGTACAGCCGCAACATGACCTACCAACTCCTGTACTCAATACTCTGACCAATAAAGGAAAACATATCAAACGCCTTCTTCACTATCCTATCTACCTGCAACTCCACTTTCAAGGAGCAATGAACCTGCACTTCAAGGTCTCTTTGTTCAGCAACACTCCCTAGGACCTTACCATTAAGTGGATAAATCCTGCTAAGATTTATCTGAATTAAACTCCATCTGCCACTTCTCGGCCCATTGGCCCATCTGATCCAGATCCTGTTGTAATCTGAGGTAACCTTCTTCGCTGTACACTACACTTCCAATTTTGGTGTCATCTGCAAACTTACTAACTATACCTCTTATGCTCGCATCCAAATCATTTATATAAATGACAAAAAGTAGAGGACCCAGCACTGATCCTTGTGGCACTCCACTGGTCACAGGCCTCCAGTCTGAAAAACAATCCTCCACCACCACCCTCTGTCTTCTACCTTTGAGTCAGTTCTGCATCCAAATGGCTAGTTCTCTCTCTCTTCCGTGAGATCTAACCTTTCTAACCAGTCTCCCATGGGAAACCTTGTCGAACGCCTTACGTGAAGTCCATCCAGATCGCATCTACTGCTCTGCCCTCATCAATCCTCTTGTACTTCTTCAAAAAACTCAATCAAGTCTGTGAGACATGATTTCCCCTGCACAAAGCCATGTTAACTGTTCCTGATCAGTTCTTGCCTTTCCAAATACATGTACATCCTGTCCAACAGGATTCTCTCCATCAACCCCACCACCACCCACATTACTAGTTTAAATCCTCCCGAGCAACTCTAGCAAATTTCCCTGCCAGTATATTAGTCTCCTTCCAAATTAGGTGCAATCCATCCTTCTCGTACAGGTCACTTCTACCCCAAAAGAGATACCAATGATCCAAAAATGTGAATCCTTTTCCCATACACCAGCTCCTCAGCCATGCATTCATCTGCTCTATCCTCCTATTCCTGCCCTCACTAGCTCGTGGCACCGGGAGTAATCCAGATATTACTACTCTCGAGGACCTCCTTTTTAAATTCCTGCCTAACTCTCTCTAATCTTCCTTCAGAATCTCAACCTTTTCCCTTCCTATGTCGTTGCTCCCAATGTGGTCAATGACCTCTTGCTGGCCCCTCTCCCCCTTGAGAATATTCTACACCCTCTCTGAGACCGGGGATTCTGGCACCGGGGAAGCAACACACCAATCTGATTTTTCGCTGCTGGCCACAGAAACGTCTGTCTGTACCTCGGGCTAGAGAGTCCCTTAACACAATTGATCTCTTGGAACCCGACGTACCACTCGTTGCATTAGAGCCAGTCTCAATACCAGAAACTTGGCTGTTCGTGCTACGTTCCCCTGTGAATCGATCACCTTACATTTTCCAAAACAGCATACTTGTTTGAAACTGGGATAGCCATAGAAGAGTCTTGCACTAGCTGCCTACCTCTCTTACCTTTCCTGGAGTTAACCCATCTGTGTGATGTATCTACGACTTTTCCCCCTTCTTATAAGTGCCATCTGTCACATACTGTTGGTGTTGCAAATTCCTCATTGCCTCTAACTGGCTCTCCAACCGATCCATTTGATCTGATAGGATTCGCAACCAACAGCATTTATTGCAGATATAATCCGCAGTAACCCTTAAACTCTCTTTAAACTTCTACATCTGACAAGAAACGCATATCACTCTACTAAAGGCCATTTTAGCTCCTTCGCAATCTACAGATCCAGAAAACAACTCTGCTGTTTCAGTCCCACTTTATAAGACATAAGACCACAAGACATAGAAATGGAAGTAAGGCCATTCAGCTCATCAAGTCCACTCCACAATTTAATCATGGCTGATGGGCATTTCAACTCCACTTATCGCACTCTCCCCATATCCCTTAATTCCTCGTGAGATCAAGAATGTGTCAATCTCTGCCTTGAAGACATTTAATGTCTTGGCATCCACTGCGCTCTGTGGCAATGAATTCCACAGGCCCACCACTCTCTGGCTGAAGAAGTGTCTACTCATTTCTGTGCTAAATTGATCCCATCTAATTTAAAGGCTGTGCCCACAGGTCTTAGTCTCCCTGCCTAACGGAAACATCTTCCCAGCATTCATCCTTTCTAAGCCATACATTATCTTCTCAGTTTCTATTAAATCTCAACCTTCTAAACTCTAATAAATACAATCCCATGATCTTCAGCTGTTCATCATATGTTAGGCCTACTCATCCAGGGATCATCCATGTGAATCTCCGCTGGACACACTCCAGTGCCAGTATGTCCTTCCTGAGGTGTGGGGCCCAAAGTTGGACACAATATTCTAAATGGGGCCTAACTAGAGCTTTATAAAGTCTCAGAAGAACATCACTGCTTTTATATACCAACCCTCTTGAGATAAATGACAACATTACATTCGCTTTCTTAATCACGGATGCAACCTGCAAGTTAACCTTTAGAGAGTCCTGAACTAGCATTCCCAGATCCCTTTGTACTTTAGCTTTACGGATCATCTCACTGTTTTGAAAATAGTCCATGCCTGTATTCTTTTTTCCAAAGTGCAAGACCTCACATTTGCTCACTTTGAATTTCATCAGCCATTTCCTGGACCACTCTTACTAAAGTGTCGAAATCTTTCTGCAGCCTCCCCACCCCCTCAGTACTACCTGCCTGTCCACCTAACTTCGTATCATTGGCAAACTTCACCAGACTGCCCCCAGTCCCTTCATCCAGATCATTAGTATATAAAGTGAACAGCTGCGGCCCCAACATTGAACCCTGTGGGACATCACTTGTCACCGGCTGCCATTCCGAAAAAGAACCTTTTATCCCAACTCTCTGCCTTGTGTCAGACGCCAATCCTCGATCAATGCCAGTAGCTCATCTTGAACACCATGAGCCCTCACCTTACTTTGCAGCCTCCCGTGAGGCAACTTATCAAAGGCCTTTTGGAAATCTAGATAGATAACATCCACTGGGTTTCCCTGGTCTAACCTACTTGTTGCCTCTTCAAATAATTCTAACAGGTTTGTCAGGCACGACTTACCCTTACTAAATCCATGCTGATTTGTTCCAAGAATTTAGAAATCTCATCCTTAATGATGGATTCGAGAATTTTACCAACAACCGAGGTTAGGGTAATCGGCCTATAATTTTCAATCTTTTGTCTTTATCCTTTCTTGAACAAGGCGGTTACAACAGCGATTTTTCCAATCATCTGGGACTTTCCCTGACTTCAGTGACTTTGAAAGATCACAGTCAGCGCCTCTGCTATTTCCTCAGCCACCTCCCTCAAAACTCTAGGATGTAGCCCTTCAGGGACAGGAGATTTATCAAGTTTTAGACCTCTTAGCTTTTCTAGCACTATCTCTTTTGTAATGCCAACCATACTCAATCTGCCCCCTGACTCTCATAATTGTTGGGATATTACTCATGTCTTCCACTGTGAAGACTGACACAAAATACGTATTAAGTTCTTCAGCTAATTCTTTATCTCCCATCACTAGCCTTCCATCATCAATTTGAAGCGGCCCAATGTCTACTTTTGCCTCTCATTTGTTTCTTATATAGTAAAAGAAACTTTTACTATCATTTCTAATATTACTGGCTAGCCTACCTTCATATTTGATCCTCTCCTTCTTTATTTCTCTCTTTGTTATCCTCTAGTTTTTGTAGCCTTCCCAATCTTCTGATTTCCCAGTGCTCTTGGCCACTTTATGGGCTGTCTCTTTTTCTTTGATTCATTTCCTAACTTCCTTTGTCAGCCATGGCTGTCTAATTCCTCCTGGATAATCTTTGTTTTCTTTGGGATGAACTTCCATACTGTGTCCTCAATTACACCCAGAAACGCCCACCATTGTTGCTCTGCTGTCTTCCCCGCTAGGTTCTGCTTCGATTTTTGTCAGTTCCTCTCTCGTGCCTCTGTAATTACCTTTTATTTAACTGTAACACCATTACATCTGATTTTGCCTTCTCTCTTTCAATCTGCAAACTGAACACAACCATATTATGTTCATATTTATCTATCTAACTCAGCTTTGAATAAATTCAGTGCCACAACCAACAATGCTTTCTAGCATAATCTCACTGAGAGAGGAAAAAGAATAATGTTTGTTTTAAAAGAGAGACATTGTATTTTTAAACTGCATCAGCTAATGTTAGTTTGCTGTCAAGATAGGCTCTAGCCAGATCAGATAGTGGTTTGGAAAGCTAAATAAATTGCACTTTTTACATTAATGGGGCAAAGATTTGGGTGTTACTGGGTTAAAAGTCATTGGCATTTTGTCGATGACATCTTTGAAAGATGAAAAAATAAATCAGCTGCAGCAGCATTTTAACAGAGAACACACAGTTATGAAGTTGAAACTTTCTAAATCTCATTGTAAATTAGATTACTTTTAATGGTAGATGCAGGATGAATTCAAATTTGTTTGAGGAGCAATTTATCTGCTGACAGATTTCCAACTGACAGGTTTCCAGTAAAAGCTGTACCTGAGGAGCTGAAAGTTGGCCAAGAACTGGCAAATTGATTCTCTGTCAAAAAATGTGGTGCTGGAAAAGCACAGCTGGTCAGGCAGCATCCGAGGAGCTGGAGAGTCAACGTTTCAAGCATAAGCTCTTCAGGAATGAGAGGGGGTCCAATAGGGCTGAGAGATAAATGGGAGGGAGGTGGTGCTGGGTGGAAGGTAGCTGAGAATGTGATAGGTAGATGAAGGTGGGGGGTGATGGTGATAGGTCAGAGTGGAGGGTGGAACAGATAGGTGGGAAGGAAGATGGACAGATAGGACAGATCAAAAGGATGGTGCCAAGTTAGAGGGTTGGGTCTGGGATAAGGTGGGGAGAGGGGAGATGAAGAAGCTAGTGAAATCGACATTGATCCTGCGTCGTTGGAGGGTCCCAAGGCAGAAGATAAGGCGTTCTTCCTCTAGGTGTTGGGTGGCTAGAATTTGGTGGTGGAGGAGGCCCAGGACTTGCATATCCTTGGCAGAGTGGGAGGGAGAGTTGAAGTGTTTGGTCACAAGGTGGTGGGGTTGTTTGGTGCATATATCCCAGAGATGTTCTCTGAAACGTTCTGCAAGTTGTCGTTCTGTCTCCCCAATGTCGAGACCACATTGGGATTAATATCGATTTCACCAGTTTCCTCATCTTTCCTCCTGTCACCTTATCCCAGACCCAACCCTCCAACTCGGCACTGCCCTCCTGAACTGTCCTACCTGTCTGTCTTGCTTCCCACCTATCTGCTCCACCTTCCACAGCAACCTAGCACCATCAACCCCACCTTCATCTACCTATCACATTCCCAGCTACCTTGCCCCTGCCAGCCCAACTTCCTTCCATTTATCTCTCAGCCCCCTTGCCCCACCCCACATTTCTGATGAATAGCTTATACTCGAAACGTCGACTCTCCCTGCTCCTCGGATGCTGCATGACCGACTGTGCTTTTCCAGCACCACACTTTTTGACTCTGATCTCCAGCATCTGCAGTCCTCACTTTCTCCAAGTAGATTCTGTGTCCAGGTCTTGTTAATTTCTTGCTCAACTCGGTTTGAATTCCTCCAGCCAAACTGCCATGTTTCTCAATATAACAGCAGCCTTGGTCAAAGTAATAATTAATATCCTTTGTGACTCTGCTATCTCTCGTCAATGCTGTATTACATTGGATATCATTGACAAAGCTGCAATCTTTCATGCACCTCATATCTATGTGGTTTCATTGCTAGCAATCAGTGTTGGTTGACGCCAGAGCTGACAGAGCAACGATCTACTCCAAATTTCCTCTTCTTCATTTTCTCCATTTTGAGACACAAACTGACAACACTCTCTTGTGATGCTATAGCTACCTCCACTGCCATCTGTCATCAAGTCATGAAAAAGTTATAACCACCTGTATTCTACCAAAAACATGAGTTTAAGCTCCCACTATGAACTCTGCTGTCTTGTTACTGACACTTTCTTAAAGTACCCTTAAATAACAATTGCAAAACCTTGGACACTGCTCTGCCAAATGCTGAGATTTAAACTCCGTGTGTGACAAATGATCTCAATCACTTGTTTCCAACCAGCACAATTGCACACCTCAGTGCTTCTAATATTGAAACCAATATGTGTGGGGTTTTTTATTCATCTAGATACTTCCTCTCGTGGTCGCTTTGCTGGTATTCAATTCATTAGTTCCTACTTCTTCAAAATGCACTCATTTGGAAAAAAAGATTTGGCATCTACTGGCTCTGCCAACATCATGTACAGCTTGTAACTTGTTTGATCTGCCAGCATATTGTGTAACATTTCATCAATTACTACATAGTTTCTTTCTGTGAAACTTGTCGAAAAGACTTTCTGTGACAATGTTCATTACTACCTCTAAGTTTATATATCTCCTTAAACTCGACATTTGAAATTTTCTTGTTATCTGTTAGAAATTCCAATGACATGCCAAAAGCCATGCCAACGTTCTTTTCCATAACCCGATCAACTCTTGTCTGTTTTGACCCTTGTTATTTATTACTCTATATAGGTTGAACCCAGTCATTATATCTACAAAATATCACAAATATTTTGATCCTTATCTCATATTTTCAGATCCATAGCTACATAGTAGTGTCTTTTGATATTTAGTATGTATATCATGTTGGTGTGACTTTTCTCAGCAAGGGTTTCATACTCTTTATCCACAACTCCAGGATCCTTTAACAGTAATTTTTTTTGCGAAGCAGGATGGCAAATTGTCTGATAATTCTCATTAGCCAGACTTTTGATTCCAGAAGACTTAGTGTTCTCAACAAATTATTCATCCAGTGTATTGTAAATTTATGGCTTCACTAAAGACAAATTTTCCATCTTCGTTACCATCTTTGCTCTTTTCACCAAATACTCAAAGAATGACTTAATACGAACTGTATATCACTGGGCTACATCAGAGGTGATGAAAAGACACATTCCAGATATTTCACATAGTTGTTGTTGCGTTGCCATAGTCTTACCAGACCATAGGGACTGCTGTCTTATTTGAGAGAGAAGCAACTGGTGGTGATTTAACCTGAGGGCCACCAGACCTCAGGGAAGAGGTTGAGAAGGAGTCCTTCATGGTAACCTCAAACCGGTGATAGGAATTGAATCCATGCTGTTGGCATTACACTGCTCTGTAAACCAACAATCCAGCCAACTGAGCTAAACTGATTCCCTTCATATAGTAGGACCATGCTTTATAGATGTTAATATATTATCATTCCCAAACCTAAAGCAGGTAGTGCTTTCACATTCAACAGGTATATGATAAGTTAGGTGATCACCTGATTCTCAACATGTCTGAACATTTGTAATCAAGAACAAGACAGTTTTAACAATGCTGAAATTCACCATATTTTTAGGGCAACTAGGTTCGTATTTATGTTAGCGTGCATCTTCCAGAAGCACAGTAGAATTAAAACGTAAATGCATTTATATTTTATAAAGCTAATGTGAAATTACAAAAAATGACAATTTGCAAAGAAATTCACAGGTATGCTACAGTTGAATGAACATTTTTACTTTACTGCACATAGAATCATATCATTTAATAAAATGAATGTTAATGATCTTCTTATTTCAGCACATATGCTGTATACCATACACACAACATTCGATGACGTTGAGAGTAAGTTGATTGGAGATCTTGGGTGTGGATGTGGAGTTCTAAGTATTGGAGCAGCTATGCTAGATGCGGGGTATGTGGATTGCAAAATGCAATCATCAATATGTACTTCTGAGTTTTATTTTATAAAACGTATAATTTATGCAACATGACAACTTCTCTTAAACCATTTGCATTATCATCATTATAGTTATTTTATGTAGCTAATTTGCTTTGATAAAATAATTACAAATTTTAATATGGATATCGGTGTACAGGTATGTTTTTGGGTAAGGTTAGCTTGAATCACTTTTACCTCTCTTTTTTGGAGTTTAAATTTAAATGCTATTACTTCAGCTTAACTTTAAAATAACTCACATTTCCTCACACTGTGACAAAGAACTTCACAACTAATTACTTCTGTTTGCAGTTGCTGATGTAGATAAATACAGGAGCAAATCTTTGGCATAGCAAAACTCCATCAACAAGAAGTGCGAAGAAATTAACTATTAATCTTCCCGAAAGCCCTTTGCTGAAGGATAGATTTGAGTCTATGTTACCCACTTTGTATAAGTATTTATTTGGAGATTACATGCATGCACTTCCTAACCTATCATAATTTGTTGTCTTTTTCTAAGAATATAAATGATTCTCCTGTTCATGCCCACTTCATGCACACAACTGAAGATACTTAATATAAAATTAATGTGAACAACCGTTTTTTTTGCAATTATGTTGGCTCGTACATCAAAATAACTTGCTACTTTCCTGGTGTTATGAGATCTTGGCCACAAAGACATGAACTCAATTTAACACTTCACCCAAAAAAATATCAGTTCTGCAAATGTAGCAATCCATTATCATTGCAATGTGCTAAAATAGATTTGATGCTGAAGCCTTTATGACTAAGAAATAAGAATACAGTCAAATGATTTCTTTAGAAAAATGAATGCAGATATAATGGATTGAATAGCCTTCTTCTATGCTATATCGTTGTATGATTCCATCTGGTGGAAGTGACAAATCGAAAATTAATAGCATCCATTGACCTTTCAGTTTAGCAGAGGATAGTTCTTTAAGGTTTTAGCTGACACATTTTATGATTAAACATTTTTACAGTAGTAGTACTCCAAAGACAAGTAGTTTTATAACAGAAACAAAAATAGAAATTGCCGGAAAAGCTCAACAGGTCTGGCAGCATTTGTGGAGAGAAATCAGTTAACATTTTGCATCAAGTGGCCCTTCCTCAGAGCGGCCTGAGCCCTGAGGAAGGGTTACTCAACCTGAAACATTTCTATATTTCTTTCCAATTTATAGCATCTGCAGTTCTTTTGGTTGTTATTTATTTTTATTACGTAAGATGAAACCGTTTGAATCTATTTTATTGCTTTGTTTTATTTCTAATTCCTCCACATCTAGTGGGCTGTACTTGTTTCATATTTAATGAAGGATAAATCATGCCTGACAAATTTATTACAGGTCTTTGAGGAGGTAACAAATAAGATAAAGACAGATACATGCTAATTACTTCTGTAAAGGGTCTTTTTTAAAAAAAAAAGTCCTTGCAGACCAGTGAGTAAATGCAGCATTTTGTCAGAAAGCAGATGACTGCAGACCCCTGTAGTATTGAGGGTAAGATGTTTGTATTGTTAGGTTTAGGACAGGTAGGGTAAAGGTGCAAGAACATTCATCTTGCTTTCAGTTCAGAAGAATCTCAAGTAAGCAAGTGTAGAAGACACGAGTGTTGAGTTTAGAAGTTTCTATCGTAGGAATTTAGGGCAGTGCAGAAACAAGTTGCCTCAGCAACAGGGTTAGTTTGTGAAACGTCCAAACCAAGAGAATTTGGTCAGAAGTGTCCAGTTTATTTGAACTGAGCAAATTTAGGTTCTCGATTTGAGAAAAGATTGCGTAGAAATAACTTACCAAATTGTTTTCCACAGTCCATAGTACAGTAACTGTAAGGGGTTAGTTAAGTCAAAATTTATCAGTTGATTTGGGTGCATTCTGTCTGCCCACCATTCTCTGTAATGGACAATGTCGGGAAATAGGTTAAAGCTTTATTTTGCTGTGTATCTTGAGATTCGTGACACAGTGCTCAGTAGTTACCCTGGCTCTGTGAGGCAGCAGTGCTTCGATTCCACCCTCCAACAACTGTCTGTTTGGAGTTTGCACATTCTCCTGTGTCTGTGTGGGATTCCTCTGGTTTCCTCCCACAGTCCAAAGAGGTGCAGGTTAGGTCAATTGGCCATGGGAAATGCAAGGATAGAGGGATGGAATGGGTTTGGATGGGATGCTCTTCAAAGGGTCATTGTGGACTCGATGGATCAAATGGCCTATTTCCATACTGTAGAGATTTTGTGATTCTAAGTTGACATATTTAGATTTCTAAAAGGCATTCAATAAAGTACCACATGTAAGAGCTTATGCTGTTACAGGTGGCATATTGGCATGGAATAAGAATTGACTAATAGACAGAGTTCGGATAAGGGGGACATTTTTGGATTGGCAACCTCGTGGAGTGCCACAGGGATCAGTACTGGGGCCACAATTATATACATTACAGATTGATGACTAGGATCAGGAAAGTGAATGTACTATTGCTGTTGTGTATTATTGCCTTCCCATCTATTTTTGTCATGCATGAGTAGTGAAGATAACAGTCGTTAGAAAGGGATGTACAGTATAAAAATTGTGATTTTCTTATGAGGAGAGGTTAAGCAGGTTGAGTCTGTACTCACTGGAGTTTAAAAGAATGAGAGGTGACCTTTTGGTAATGTCAGATTCTTAGGAGGCTTCACTGGTTATTTCTCTCAGTGGGAGAGCTTTGGCCTAGAGGCCATAATCTGAGATTAAGGGACTGCCCATTTAAAGCAGCGATGAGGGGAAATTTCTTCTAAGCATTGTGAATCTGTGAAATACTTTACTAGAGACAGCTATACAAGCTGGCTCTTGAGGTATATTCAACATATAAAGGCAGTTTTTTTTTTATTAAAATGGAAATCAAAAGTTATGGTGAAAAGGCAGGAGTGTGGAGTTGAAAATGATCAGATCAACCATGATCTCGTTAACTGACTAAGTAGACTGACTGAGCTGAATGACCTACTTCAGCTCCTGTGTCTTATGGTCCTGTTTAATTTTATAATTATAATACTGAAAAAGTATCAAGAATTTGATAATACTGGAGAATAGATCAGCAGAGAAAATACTAGCTTTAATTTGACTGGGAGAGAAAAGGAAATCAAATGCAGACAAGTTGAGGAAACAGTCTCCAGTCAAATATTATAAATTATACCATGTTATGTAGCATTAGATGGGCGGCACGGTGGCACAGTGGTTAGCACTGCTGCCTCACAGCGTCAGAGACCCGGGTTCAATTCCCGCCTCAGGTAACTGACTGTGTGGAGTTTGCACGTTCTCCCCGTGTCTGCATGGGTTTCCTCCAGGTGCTCCGGTTTCCTCCCACAGTCCAAAGATGTGCAGGTCAGGTGAATTGGCCATGCTAAATTGCCCGTAGTGTTAGGTAAGGGGTACATGTTGGGGTATGAGTGGGTTGCGCTTCGGCAGGGCAGTGTGGACTTGTTGGGCCGAAGGGCCTGTTTCCACACTAAGTAATCTAATCTAGATAAGTAACTCTCTAAATTTTTATATAAGTTTAGTATTCCAACTGCTGTTTTAAGATTAATATATATCCAAACTTTAGGGAAAGTAAGGTTATTTGTCTCAAAAGTATATTTGTATAGTTTACCTGGAGGAGACATTCTTAAATTGGTCACAAATCTGCAAATGTGTATATTTAAAATTGTACAAACAAACTCAGTGACAATTTCAATGTTAAGGATAAGCCTATGCAACTATACAGTGTGCTCAACCACAGCAACTAAGAATTAACACAAAAGAAACATTGCTGACAAACTGAGTCATTCTCATCTTTTGCAGATTGTGTGTGGGATTTGATATTGATGAAGGAGCACTCAACATATTTAACAGGAATGTAGAAGAATTTGAATTGGCCAACGTTGATATGGTTCAATGTGACGTTTGTTCAGTAATGACCAGCAAATTATCAAAGGCATTTGACACAATAATAATGAATCCACCATTTGGAACAAAACACAATAAAGGTACATTGAATGTTGGATTCATGTGGTGTGCTTAAAATATTTAAATACAAAGTCAAGATTTTGTTTCTCTGTATTTTGTGGTTAGAAATGTCCTCCAGTAGAAGTTTGTGTTTAGCAATGTATCCATCAAGTTGTAACCATATTAAATTCTACATATTGATTAGCATTAGTTTTTCAGTCCTCTAATACTGTACTTCAGTATTTATGAAGCAATTTAGTTGACACTATTTGTATTTTGCATCCTGATCTCAATTTGCATAAATTATGCAACCAGGTGCTCAAGCCTTTTTTCTGTTTATCACTATCAAATTTAGTTAAAAAGATAATGTGTATTAAACAGGAAGCAAAGTGGTAGAAAACAAGATTGAAAGTATTTGCCAACTGTAACTCACCCATAGTAAATTCCAGTCATGCATAATATAGAACATAGAACAGTACAGCACAGAACAGGCCCTTCAGCCCACGATATTGTGCCAACCACTGATTCTCATGTATGCACCCTCAAATTTCTGTGACCATATGTATGTCGAGGAGTCTCTTAAATGTCCCCAGTGACCCTGCGTCCACAACTGCTGCTGGCAACGCATTCCACACACTCACAACTCTGTGTAAAGAACCCGCCTCTGACATCCCCTCTATACTTTCCTCCAACCAACTTAAAACTATGACCCCTCGTGTTAGTCATTTCTGCCCTGGGAAATAGTCTCTGGCTATCGACTCTATCTATGCCTCTCATTATCTTGTATACCTCAATTAGGACCCCTCTTCTCCTCCTTTTCTCCAATGAAAAAAGTCCGAGCTCAGTCAACCTCTCCTTATAAGATAAGCTCTCCAGTCCAGGCAGCATCCTGGTAAACCTCCTCTGAACCCTCTCCAAAGCATCCACATCTTTCCTATAATAGGGCGACCAGAACTGGACGCAGTATTCCGAGTGCAGTCTAACCAAAGTTTTATAGAGCTGCAACAAGATCGAGACTCTTAAACTCAATCCCCCTGTTAATGAAAGCCAAAACACCATATGCTTTCTTAACAACCCTGTCCACTTGGGTGGCCATTTTAAGGAATCTATGTACCTGCAACCCAAGACCCCTCTGTTCCTCCACACTACCAAGAATCCTATCCTTAATCCTGTACTCAGCTTTCAAATTCGACCTTCCAAAATGCATCACCTAGCATTTATCCAGGTTGAACTCCATCTGCCACCTCTCAGCCCATCTCTGCATCCTGTCAATGTCCCGCTGCAGCCTACAACAGCCCTCTCTTCTGTCAACGACACACCACAGACTTCCAGGCAGAATATTTTCCTTCTACTACCACTCGCTGTCTTCTGTTGGCCAGCCAATTCTGTATCCAGACAGCTGTGTTCCCCGAATCCCATTCCTCCTGACCTTCTGAATGAGCCTACCATGGGGAACCTTATCAAATGCCTTGCTTAAGTCCATATACACCACATCCACAGCGCGACCCAAATCAACCTTTCTAGTCACATCCTCAAAGAACTCGGTAAGGTTTGAGGCATGACCTGCCCCTCACAAAGCCGTAATATATAGCAACAATCTTAGAAAAACCCTTGATAGCATCATAAACTTGCACAATACTTTCACCTCCAGGATTGGAATTAAAATTCACTCAACTAAAAGGCTGATCATTGAACACTTTTTTACCAATGCATTTTTACCAAACTTGCTTAATAAACAGCTTAGTATCAATTGCTTGTCACGTATATAGTAATTGACCACCACATTACTTTGTGTAATTAATGTGCATTTAGATGGTCTTACTATTCTGAAACACTCCAGACAATTAAATGCTTCAGAAAACTGGTGTAAAAGAACAATAGCGGCTAATTGGTGTACAGTGAAGTGCTGTGATCTGTATTAAGACTTCTTAACATCTCTTTTCTTAGTAATGTTGGTAGCAAAGAATCAAAACTTCTAAGCTGTTCCTTGAACAGTATGAACATACTTTTGCATCCACAACAATGATAGAAAGGGGCACAGTATAGCATCATCTCCAACAATTAGCACTCTCTAAGAAAATGCTTAATAAAACAATACTGCATCAAATGCTGTCTTTCAGATGGTAAGTCAAAGAGACTATCTTCTGTCAGATAAGCAAAATATTTCATGTCAGTTATTTTTAATCAAACCTTGAAAAATAGGCTACATCAGTGCTGTTTTTGGAAACTTGCTTTGCACAACTGGCAGCCGTATTTGTTTATATAAAACTGAATACAAAAATAAAAGATTAGTTGACTTTGCAGTGTGAAAGATTCCTTTTCTTCCCCCCTCATTTGATCAAGAACATAATTATCTTGTAGAAACAGAGATACTAAGTACTCATTGGCTGACTGACTTTGGGACAATCGAATCTAATGTTCTTCTCACCAAAACAATTCACTCCAATGGCAAGCAATTAAGAGGCAAGAATATAGAAGACAATTGCAGTTCTGCAAATGCTATCTGATAGTTAACTCAGATCCTTATTAAACATGGCTCACAACCAAGTTATAATCTTGGAGGAAGGCTTCTAAGAAGAGGTCAAGCCAATCAGTGAACTCGGCAAGTTTAGAACAGCATCAAATTGAAATAAAACATACAATATGGCAAAGATTAGTAGTAAACCATAGGATTGGGAACATTTTAAAAAACAACAAAAGACAACCAAAATAAGGAGAAAATAAACTTAGGGTAAAATTCCAAGTAATACCATTTTGGAAAGTGAGTGATTTAAATATATATAAAAAAAGAGAAGCCAAAGTGACGGAAGGCACCTTAGACAATGAGGCTGGGAAATCATCTTGGAGAACCAAGAAACAGCCAAGGAGTTGAATAAATTCTTTGCATAAGTTTTTATAGTAGAAGACAAAAATAGCATTCCAAAATTAAGTAATCAAGGAATATAATTAAATTCCTCACTTGCTTAAATTCAAAATTATTTAGAAATTACTCAATCCCATAAAATTTTAGACAAGTGAGCTACAATCAAATATAGCCAAGATTCTCACTGAATAATGAAACATCTAATTTGTTTTCCTCAAAAGGTGTGGACATGAAATTCCTCAAAATTGCTTTAGATATGGCCAGAACAGCTGTATATTCCCTACACAAAACATCAACCAGAAATGTAAGTGAATGTAATTTGATTTTCTGTAACCAAATAAACTACTTTGAAGATGGGTTTTAAATTGTTTGCAATGGAGAAAACATACTTCACATCTTTGCATTAAATCTTTGTGCAGAACATTTAATTTTATAGCACCTACATCAATATGTGACAGCTTTCACACTAACCTAAAACTAGATTTGACCAATTATCTCAATTTAAGCTTCATTTAAGCATTTGTGCAAGCTTTATTTACATCCTGAATGTTAAATGCCAGGGCAATGTTCCAAGACATTTCCAGAACTCACTCCAATAGACGTTCTGCATCCATTACAGAAATGATCCGTTCATTCCAATTTGTCTGTATCCGCATTTAAGCTGCACAGCTAACCCTATCAGCATCATCATACATAAAATTAATTTTCCTTTAAATGCACATATGCCATTTGGCTTAACTACTTCTTCGGGTAGTGTGTTTTAGATTCTTGGGGCTTTCGGTAAAGAATTTGATTCCTGAATTCTCTATTGGATCTATAACTGACCAACTTATATTCATGACCTTTGCTTTCGGATCCTGCAGATAGAAACATTTTCTCTATGCCTATGTCATAAAATCTTTTCATTATTTAAAGACCTCTCATCAGATCATCCACCCATTTCCTTTACACGAGTCCCAATTTGTTCAACCTTTCCTGTTCTGTAAAATCAGCGAGTTTGATAGCATCCTTGTAAATCTTCTACCTTTTTATAAACTGGCACCATGAGTGGTCTAAATTTTAATAAACCAGGCTATGTGCCCAATTACATTTGCTTTCCCTTCTTTATTAACTCATCCACAGTTAGCTCATCTAACAATTCTTTTTAAAACTGAATTGGTGAAGCCACATCAACCTAACTGGAGCACCAAAAATGTATTATCTCACAAAGCAAATGTCAGTCACCATTCAGCAGTTGACATTATAAACTCAGTATAAATTAATGATTAAACATTAGACTACAGTATTATTCGAATTGCATTGTGCTGGATTTAGTTGTGAAATACATCTGGATAGCCTTATTATGCTATGCAAATAGGATTTTAAAATGGTTAATTATTACATCTGACAACATAACTTGTGTCTCATCATAAATGTGTACATTCTAGAGAGATTTTTCACAATATAGCCATCGGATGCTTTCACTGGAAAGTGCATATGATCACCCAGTGACAGCAAGCTGAGCTGCATATGTGATGCCCAACATTCAACTAGCTGGGTAGGCACCCTCAGATACAAATAATGACTACTTAAAATGGTCATCACAAATGGAGCTGCAAACCAGTGTAAAATCAATGCCTTCAAGAGACAATTTGAACAACTTCAGCCTACAAAAAAATAATTCTATTCACAAATGCTGTTAATTTCAGAAGTTAAAAGACTATGAGAAATTTTGTACAAAGCACTTGGTTTTACATGTACTTTTGTAAAGTGTTCATTTCCTTTGTAGCATATTCAAAAGAAGGCTGAAGAATGGAAGATAAAGATGGAAGTAATTGCTGGTAAAAGATACTAGTTCACTTAAATTACAAGGAGGAAGTGAGGACTGCAGATACTGGAGATCAAAGTCAAAAAGTGTGGAGCTGGAAAAGCACAGCAGTGAAGGCAGCATCCAAGGAGCAGGAGAGTCAACATTTCAAGCATAAGCCCTTCTTCAGGAATGAATTCAAAACATCGACTATCCTGCTCCTCAGATGCTGCCTGACCTGCTATGCTTTTCCAGCACCACACTTTTTGAGACTTAAATTACAAGTTTTTTTTTATATTTGCAAGGTAATTCAACATCTGCTTTAAAGGCAATTTGTTGCAAAATTTCTTTGCAAGAGTGCATTGTTCATTTCACAAAATACTTAATATTTAGTCATGCAATTTTGAAATCTGATTGTGTATTGGTAATATGGTTTGACACTAGACTAGAAATCAGCATTGTAAGTATTCATTTATAATATAAAGTATTAATTTAGGTTATAAAGAAAATGCTGGAAGTACTCAGTAAATCAAGCAGTAACTGTGGAGGGAAACAGTTTTAACGTCTTAGTCGAGTAACTTTTCATCGAAACTCAAAGGGAGAATAAAAAGAAATGTTGGAGGATGTAAAGCAGGAATATTAAACAACTTAAGATACTGGTCCAAGGTCAAAGGAAGTAGTAATGGGAGAAGAAATGGGTGTGTAAGAGGGAATAGCAGAATCAACAACAGCTATTATTAAAATGGGGCACAGGTTATAATCTGAAATGGTTTAACTCTAGACAGCAAAATGCTGATTGACAGGATGAAGGGCTTAAGCCCTTCTCCTGCTCGTTGGATGTTGCCTGGCCTGCTGCGCTTTTCCAGCACCACACTTTTCAACTCTGGTCTCCACCATCCTTAATGTAAAGAAACATTCCCAAGGAAATTAGTGAGAGCATTACAAAACAATGGATAATACACAGCCACCAAATGAGACTTTGGTTAAAAGCAAGCTGAAAGAAACACCCTAAAAAAGGTCAAGAAGCAGAGGAGGAAATTTCAAAGCTTGGGGCTAAGAAAATTGAAGGTAGAACTATCAAGTGTGGAGTAGTTATGCATTAGGAATGCACAAGAGGTCAGGATTCAAGGAGTATAGATACTTTGAAAGGTTGTGGGATTGGAGAAAACAAGAGGAACATAGATATGTGAAAACAGTAGAGAAATCTCCAGAGATATCTAAAAGTGTCAGGCACCAACAAAATAGATTCCTAAATTTACGTTTTCTTTTAAACAGAGCTGAGATATGACTTATCAGCATCATACAGATTTCATAAGAAGAAATCGGTAAGTTAATTCCCATTCCGATGTGTACGTTGAATGAATCGCAATCCCAGATTTTAATGAAGACTCAAGTATGAAGGAGATTTTGTCGAACGTAGGGAAAGTTGAAGCCTTCGAGAGAGTTTGTGAAGCAAACATGAGGGCACAACAGACTTCATCATTGGTATTAAAAATTACCTAATATTATTCTAGATTAAATCAATCTGAAAATGCTGGAAAGAGTAGATTTCTCTCAATTTCCAACATCTCAAAGGGGAGTCATATTGGACTCAACAGTAACTTAATTTATTCACATGTGGGATGGGAAATGTTTATTGCCCCTCCCCGGTCACTGTTGAGAAAGCTGCCTCCTTAAACAGCTGCACTCTGTACTGTAGGTAGCTCCACAATGCCATTACGGAGGGAATTCCAGTACTTTGACCCAGCAACAGTGAAGGAACAGCAATATGATTCTAAATCAGGATGGCAAATTGCTTGGAGGCAACTTGCAAGTGGTGTTCCCACATACCTTCTGCGCTTGTGCAAATGTTCACAGGTTAGAAGATACAGATCTTTGGTGATTTTGGTACTTTGTAGATGGTACACAGTGCTGCTGAGCATCTGTATGGATAGTTGTGGATGTGGTGCCAATCAAGCAGCTACTTTGTCCTCTGTATCAAACTCTGAATGTTGTTCAAGCTGCACTTATCCAGTCAAGTGGAGAGTATTCAATCACACTCTTAACTGGTGTCTTAGAGATGGAGAGCTTTTCAGGACTAGAGGAAAGTTGCTTGCTGCAGTATTCCACCCCCCCCCCAGGATGTTGATAGTCGAGGATCAATGATGGTAATGCCATTGAATGTTAAAGTTGATGGAAAGGATTGTCTGTTCTTGGAGTTAGTCATTGAATGGTTGTTGTGGCACACATTAATTGCTACATAATAGCCAAGCCTGGATGTTGCCTCAGTCTTGTTGCATTTGATCATGGTCTGTTCCAGTATAAGGAACCACAGAAAGGCTGAATGTTGGCAAACAGCCCTACTTGACCTTATGATGGAAGGATTATTTATGAAACAGCTGAAGATAGTCAGACTTTAGACACTATTCTGATTGACCTCCAACTACCACAATCTTCCTACTTGCCAGGTGTGACTCCAAGCAGAAGAGAATTGACTCACCCCCACCCAGTCATGTTGGACTGATTCTCGTTGTGCTCGGGCTCCTTGACACCACACACAAATGTGGCCTTGATGTCAAGGGCTGTCACGTGATGATACACTGGTTAAGGTGTATTTTATCTTGGTTTCTTTTAATGAAGAAAGGTCAAAATAGAGGTCTAGAACAGTCTGCTCAGAGCCAATAAATGGTTTGTCAGGGGTTTGTTTTTAACAAGTTGGGACAATAGAAGTAGCTTGAATGGGTGGGTTCAAGCTCCCACAGAAACAGAATTTTTAGTTTTAGTTTTCAACAGTTGCTGGGGTCTTGAAGCTGGATGTGGAAGTTCTTATTCCTTTGTTACAGGTACAAGCTGGGATTCTCTGTCTCGCATGCAATTTTAGCAGCAGGAAATCTGTTTTACTGAATTTTCTTCTGCTAAAGGGAGTGTTTATGGGATGTTGCTAGATTGGAGGAGTTAACGAGCAGTTATTGAACATTGACAGTTAAAATAAAAAGAATTGGTTTAATTAACTGTCAAAAATAAGTGAGTTTTGCTTAGAGTACTTTTACCAATCAAATTGTATCTGGAATGCAGCATCTTACCCTAAAAACCCTTACTTTGAAAGGTATCTTCTTAATATATTGAAGGGTTTGGTCTGGTCTAAAATACACCTCACCAATGAAATTCAAACTCTTGTACCCAGTCATTAACTTGGGATTCAGGATTACTCAACCAGTGCATTACCACTGTCACTACTTCCGCAGCAAATTAACAGTAGAGTTTTAGATTAATTCAGATATACATACGGTAGAACATGACCACTCCAGTGCACTGGCATCCCAAGTCTAGATGTAACAAAGGCACATGTAAACCTTTTCAGAAGACAAGCAAAATCAGATAAAGTTGGAATATAGACAAATGTACTGATACAGAAACACTGGGTCAGAAGCTCATCTGTGACACCAAGGTTGTAACCAGATTGACTCAATCCCTCTGACAATAATCAAAGCTAATAGCTGGTGAACATTTGGAGGGAATACAGAGAACAATGGTGTCATGCCTTCCTATTATTTGGGAGCAGAAACACCCACTAAGTGATATGTTAGACAAGCAATCTGAATTTAGTAGCACATCTGATTCATTGTAATGTCATTGTATATAAAAACTTCATATGAAAACTGTAGCTTGATGTTAGTGAAGAGCTCAAGAAATATGAAATTAGTGTTTGGCTAATCAACGAGTCCAATTAGGTTCATTATCTGCAGACTAACTTATGCAAGATCAAGTTCAAAGCCTTTACATAATTCAAAGTAATGTTTTATTCAATAATTTGCAGACTATTTACATTAGTTTTGTATTAAGACTAGACTGTCAAACTTCCAAGGTATTAGTATCACAACCTTGTGTACATAATCTCTGCAAGGAAATGAATAAACAGTCAATAAAGTAAATCAATCATTAACAAAAGTAAAATGTTTTTTAAAAAACATCTACACAAATCTTAAGCATGCAGTAAGGCATCTTCAAATATACAGTTTAATACTTTTCTTTAAATTCTAGATCGACATTGAGGTGGACTTCATACGGTTTTCGTTTAAATAAATTCCATCCTTCTGGAAGATATTCAATGGAGACAATGCAGAAATCAAAATTAAATATAGTTAAAACACCTTGCATCAGGCCATGTGGTAATTTTGTTTGGTTTGCACATCAATCGAATCCTACTGATCAGCAACTTTATCTTCTGTTTTCAGTTGTTTTGCTGAAGGCTCATCTAGAATTTTAGTTTCTTCAAGGGTTCTCTTCTTTGGACTGGTGGCAGCTACAACAGGTCAAACAAGGCAGTTAAAAACATTTAAGAATAACAAGAAGTTCCAGCATTTGTATAGACAGTGTATAGCAGCTAATTTGGTGACAAATTTCATGCTATATAGTTCCACAAAATCTCAAGAGTTGAAAAAAATTGGTAGTTCACCCAACATTGGCAAGTAACAAGCAACAAATGGTATAACCTGCACACAGTCAATTCTGCAGAGTCCTCCTCACTAGCTTCAGTGGAATTGTGCGAGAGTGGTCTCCCAGAACTAGTCAAATAACTGAGACAGCTGTATTTAACAATCTGTCCCTCATTTTCAAACCAAAAATCACAGGGTATGTACTAAAATAAGTGATACACAATCAATCAAGGATGATCCTGTGAACATTCAATACAGATTCTGGACACAGGTGGCATAGCATCAGATGAAACATGGTTATCAAAATGATTACAATCCACCTTCCTTCTCAGTTAACGTATCAATGGCACTACCATTTGCCAAATAACCTTAGGATTGATCTAGCAGAAAATTACAAGACATGTCTGTCATCAACAGAGCTACCATTCACCGTATGCAAACTCAATGCTCAGCATACCTCACTAGGGGTCTTATGGTACAATGTTCCCAACTGTGGGCCAGAAGATCAGATTCAAATCCCACAGCTCTGGAGGTGCTTTAAAATCAATTGAACAGATCAATTAAAAGGTATCTACAGGTTACCACCTCAAGGCAGGATTTTATAAAAAGGACTGCATTCAAGCAAAAGCAGTCAAACCTAGATAAGTTATAAACTGAGGCTTATATGCATGATACACAGAACCAACTTTTTTTAGGTTAAAAAACAATTCCACAGCCAATGCAATCATGGGTCTGTAGATATGTCACAGCTGAAAATGCTGAGTCAATGATCCAAACTTGCATACTAGTCTCATGAGATCCCCAGCATCAGTAGCCATTTCAAATCAATTTCCATCAAGCTATTCTAGTAAAACTAAATGCAGCTATCTATCCAGTAATGAGCAAACTGCCAAAGTCTGTAGGGTCAAGTAAAAGGAGGACAAATCAAGTTACCAGCCCAGTAGTCTGGTTGAAAATAAGTGGTGTTGATGGTACTACCAAGTGGTACTTGATATTCATTTTGGATTCGACAAAAAACATCTTACTTTATACCTCTTTACAGCCTTAATCCAAGCATTGATCAAAGAACTGAATTTGAGAAGAGACAAGAGTATCACTGACATCAAGGAACTTCAAAAGTTGAAGGCTACAGGAATCAGGAAAATTCTCCACTGTTCAAAATCAGATCTGCGCATAGAAAATAGTGGTGGTGCTTAGAGATCAATTCTATGCCATCAGTGTCAGAGTTTCAATTACCATGCATCAAGTCAGAATTTGGAATATTCACTGAGAATTCCAAATGCTGGGCAATAACCATATTCAAGAAAAATCTGGAATATTCAGAGCAATTTTGGGCTCTGTATCAAAGGAAGGACATGCAGACAGAGGGATATCAGAGGAGCTATGGAGGCAAAGTCATTGAGCACATTAAGGACAGAAATAGACAGATTCTTGATATATAAGGGAATCAAGTGTTAGGAGGAGGCAGCAGGAGAATGGGACAGAGAAACATCATCAGCTACGATCAAATAGCAGAGCTGACTCAATGAGCCAAATAGCCTAATTCTGCTCCAAAAATTAGCTTTATGAGAATTTAACTGTATCATTGCCACAACCCCCCCCCATTCCCATCACAGAAATTACCAGAGCAGAACTTTAAACTGGACCAGTCACGTGAACAAGAAGTCCTTCACCTGAAATGTTAAAATTAAATCTCCACACAATGCCAGCATTGCGTGTTTTTAATCGCACATCAATAATGCTCCTTTGAGCCAGAGGCAGGCTTTCTGCAGAGTGTAACTGACCTGAATTTCCAAAGCCCATTCACCACCTACATGGCACAACTGAGGAATGCTAATGAATACTCCATTTACCCAGATGTTAGATTCTGCATACAGGCCACTCGACAACAATTACAAAAGAAGTCTGTTTGATCAGCACCAGTGTGTAGCATGAACACTACAGCAACTTACCAAGTTGCTTTCAACACTTCAAATCCATGACTCGGTCATCTAAAAACACTAACAGAAGCATACATGGGAGTGCCACAACCATCAAGCTACCTTCCGATTAATTCAACATCCTGTCTTTGAACAATAAAACTCTTCATTCACTGTCAAAATCCTGAAACTTTCCTTTATGCATGCATCCACACAAGCTGGGCTGCAGTGGTTCCAAAACAACTCATCAGCATCTTCAAGAGTGATTAGAAATTGATAATTAATGCTGGCTGATCACTATATCCAATGAATAAGTTCAAAAACAAAATCTGGTTACAATTAATTTGCATCAAAAATCCATATCCCAGTGGTTTATTCAAGACTGACAATTTGCACTTACTAATTTCTGTTGTTTGTTCCACTCCCTCATCACCATCTTCATCTTCACTCTCAAATTTTGTTTTTTTGCCTTGAAATTGCACCCGTTGTTGTCCTGAATTTCCCTTACCACCTCTTCCTCTACCCCTTCGAGCTGTAAACAAACAAGTCTTTAGTATATAGTTTAAAAATTTTCAGAAAACGTCAACTGTCAAGCATGCACATCACCATTAAAGTTTTACCTTTGAAGCTTCTCTTGTTTAGTGACTCCCTCTGATCTTCCAATATCTTTTTCAAAATTGTTTTCTCCTCTTCACCCTCTACTATTTCCCAAGTGACATCTTTATCTCTCAATTGCAGTTTTCCTCCGTGGGCTTCTGTTGCCTTTTCAAGTGCTTCCTTTGCATTTGTTTTAAAAAGGATATTTCCCTACAAAGCATACAATTAATCCTTACAGCAAGAATTTTTTTTTAAAAAAGAATCAATTGAGTAACTTGAAGTCATTTTTACCTCTTTAGCACCTCTTATAAAATCTATCCATTGTATTTCACCATGATTGGAGAAAATTTCATGAATATCTTCTCTGCAAGTCTGATCAGCAAGGTCACCAGCAAACTTCAGCAAACACCCTGTTTTTTCCTCGAAGCATTTCTTTAAAATAAAAGAACATTTAATATTTCCATGCCTTCCATCACTTCCAAATGTTATTCAAGAGCGATAACCTGTACATCAGATCAGAAGATACAATTTACTAACTTCTATGCAGACAAATACCTTGCAAGTCTCAGTCAGTTATAAGAGCAGAGACTGCACCAAATCAGCAAGCAGACTTATATCCTCAACAAACAAATCAGGCAATATTGACATGTGCAGCTGATGCATTGAGAGATCCAAATAAGATTAAGGTGCACACAATACATGAAGAGCATGCTGCTTCTACATTTGTTCAGTGCTGTACATACTTAATGGGCTGCACACATTTGTCACTTTAGTCAGAACATAATTCTTTGAATAAAGATTCAGTTATCTCATAAGTTAGGAAATGAGATAATAGGAAGAGTTCTGGGCATTCCTAGGTCATGTGATCTGCATCAAATCTATATTTCTTGATACCTAGCCTCATGTTTCTATTTCAATCTTCAATTATAATTGATCTCCAAGTCAAAATCTGAGGAAGATTCATTTGAGAAGCTTAGATCTAGTAGAAGTAACATTTGGAACAGCTGTTAATAAACAATCCAAGTAAAGGGAGAATATACTCAACTAATTTAATAATTAACAAGGAATTATTGAGCTAAAACCACAATGAATGGTATATTAAGACTATGTGAAAAACAAAAGACACTTATTGAATAAATTGCTGCTACATAAAAAATGTTATTTGGGGTGCATCTGGTGCGTGAGTTAGGGTTATTCTTTTCCAAGGTTCAAACCACTTAAGCAACTGACAGAAAAGGTTATATTTTTTAAAAACATACCATTAAAATGACTAGGGCAAACAGCTTTGGCATTTATTAGAAGTAACCATCATATCAGTTAGACAGCAGAAATAAATTCTAACAATTAATAGCCATTAGTGGGTATGACGTGGCTATTACAGAAACATGGCTCCAAATGGATCATGAAATGTTATACTCCAAACGTCGACTTCTCCACCTCCTGATGCTGCCTGACTTGGTGTGTTCTTCCAGCCTCTTGCCAGCCCAAATGGATCAGGACTGGGAACTAAATATCCAAAGTTATATCCAACTGAAAAGACTGCCAGGGAGGCGGGGTTGCCTTATCAGCAAGAAATTAAGTCAGGAGGAACAGAGCAGGAAGGCACAGAATCTGTGTGGGTAGAGTTGTGGAACTGCAAAAAATTTTTTTTAAAACCCTGATGGGAGATGTGTACAGGCCTTCTAGCAGTAGTCAGGATGTGGGTAGGAAATAAAGGATAGAAAAGGCATGTAAAAAAGGCACTATTACAATTGTACAAGGGACGCGGAAATGATGTTTTCACTACGAGAGAGATAAGGACGCAAGGACACAGCCCCAGAGTGAAGACACAACCTTCTCAAACAGAGATCAGCAGGAATTTCATCAGCCAGAGTGTGGGAATCTGTGGAACACACTGCCAAACAGGGCTGTCAAGGCCAAATCATCGAATATATATAAGACAGAGATGGGTTTTTGATTGGGAAGGGCAATGAAAAGCTATGGGGAGAAGGCAGAAGAATAAGTTTGAGTCACGATCGAACAACTTAATTCTGCTCCTATGTCTTTATATAGAGTTGCATCCATTGTTTTTGTGCCAAATAAAAAAAGACAAGACGACTTACTTTGTCAAGCGCAGCATCACCACCTGCATGGTCTTTCTCACTGAAAGGAAAAGGTAAAGCAGATTGGTCACTAAACTTAAATGGAGATGGTTTGTAAAACATGGATAATTCACATTTCCTTAGCAGAGCTAGTAATAAAATCTAGTTTTGTCTGAAGTACCAAATTATTTAGACAGCAAGTTAACTTTTTTTGGGGGTGTGCAGGACACAAACAAACAAAACTTGTTTGCAATTGTGTCTTTAAAACAAAAGAAAATTGTTTTAAGTGACTTCATGCACATTGAAGGTACTCTTTAAATAATGTGCACAGTAGAAACCAATTTAGAGTCCGTCTGGATCAAAAGAACCCATTTTCTCAGTAGAATAAATCCAAAACTCAAGATATAGCTAATACCATTATGGAAAAGAATTTAAAATCTGGTCTCAACCCAAGGCCTCAATCCATACTGCCACCCCAATTTCGTAGCCACATTTAAAAGATCAAACATTGAATTATGGTTGCATTTTTCCTCACCTGCATCTCATTCTCTCACCCTACCTCAAAAGTTCAAATACTCTCAAAGACTCTGGTGTATCTGGTTCGTATAAGTGTGGAAAGTGTGTGCACGTTCAGCTACTGACAGAGCATATTGCAGCACTGATGAATGAACTAGACGACCTTAGGCTCATCCGAGAGAACGAGATCTTTCTGGACAAGACCTTCAGGAGGTTATTACACCGACCATACCAGAAGACAGCAGACAATGAGGAAGGCAGAGAGGAGACAGGTGCAAGAGACCCCAGGGGAAGTACCTGTCAGGATCAAGTTGACTCTTTTGGAAACGTAGAGACAGATGACATTGCCAGTCCACGAAGCGGCCAGGTCTGTCAATCAAAAGTTGGCGTGGAGGCAGAGCGGAAGAGTCGGACATCGCACAGAGCCGTGGTAATAGGGGACTCCATAGTGAGAGGAACTGACCGGGGTTTTTGTGGCAGCAGGCAGGACTTAAGGATGGTGTGTTGCCTTCCTGGTGCCAGGGTTAAAGACATCAGAGTGCAGGAAATCCTCAAGGATGAAGGTGAAGAGCCAGAGGTGATGGTACATGTTGGCACAAATGACGTCAGGAAGAAGAGGAGGAACATACTACAGCAAGACTTCAGAGAACTCGGAAGAAGGCTGAAAAGCAGGAAGTCCAGGGTGATCATCTCCGGTTTGCATCCAGTTCCTCGGGCTGGTGAGGTCAGAAACAGGGAGATAATGGACTTGAACGTGTGGCTGGAGAACTGGTGCAGGAAGCAAGGATTTAAATTCTTGGATCACTGGGGTATGTTTTGTGGTAAGCATAAAT
Organism: Chiloscyllium plagiosum; assembly: GCF_004010195.1. Classification (NCBI taxonomy): domain Eukaryota; kingdom Metazoa; phylum Chordata; class Chondrichthyes; order Orectolobiformes; family Hemiscylliidae; genus Chiloscyllium; species Chiloscyllium plagiosum. The sequence goes on along the minus strand of NC_057716.1, from coordinate 49,995,771 downwards.
TCTACAAGACAGACAGTTTGTACCTTAATAGGTTAGGGACCAGCATTCTGGCAAGCAGGTTTGCTACTGCAACACAGCTACGTTTAAACTAAGTAGCGGGGGGGAGGGGGACAAACTGAATGTTTAAGAAGGAAATTGAAGGGAAAGTTAAAACAAGGGAAGTCAAGACAACTGTATCAATGAAGCAGAAAACTCAAAAAGGGATCATGTTGTAAGGTTGAGTGAAATCGGAGTTGATGGGAAGGGTGAGGGCAGTAACAAATTAAAAATACTATATATGAATGCACGAAGCATTAGAAATAAGATGGATGAGCTTGAGGCTCTTTTGGAAATTGGCAGATACGATATTGTGGGGATAACAGACATGGCTTCAAGTGGACAGGGCCTGGGAAATGAATATTCAAGGCTACACATGCTATCGTAAGGGCAGACTGATGGGCAAAGGGGGTGGGGCGGCCCTGCTGGTAAGAGATGATATTCAGTCCCTTGCGCAGGGGGACCTAGAATCAGGTGATGTAGAGTCAGTATGGATAGAGCTGAGAAATTCTAAGGGTAAAAAGACCCTCTTGGGAGTTATCTACAGGCCCCCAAACAGTAGTCTGGATGTCAGATGCAAGTTGAATCAGGAGCTGAAATTGGCCTGTCGCAAAGATGTTACTACAGTTGTTATGGGGGATTTCAAC
>NC_057716.1:49897900-49994010 GCF_004010195.1 Chiloscyllium plagiosum | reverse complement strand
GGATTGGACATTCTGGAGGCAGGAAACATGTTTCCGCTGATGGGTGAGTACCGAACCTGAGGACACAGCTTAAAAATACGGGGTAGAGCATTTAGGACAGAGATGAGGAGAAACTTGTTCACCCAGAGAGTGGTGGCTGTGTGGAATGCTCTGCCCCAGAGGGCAGTGGAGGCCCAGTCTCTGGATTCATTTAAGAAAGAGTTGGATAGAGCTCTCAAGGGTTATGGAGATAAGGCAGGAACAGGATACTGATTAAGGATGATCAGCCATGATCATGTTGAATGGTGGTGCAGACTCGAAGGGCAGAATGGCCTACCCCTGCACCTATTGTCTATTGCCAATGCAAACAGTGTACAGTTTTCATAAAACTGTCACAAATTCGTAATCACTTACGTTTTTTTGTTTTTTGCTGTCTTATGTAGCTTCCTTTCTTCAGCTTTCTTTGCAAAGTAAGATTCCCTTTAAGAAGGAAACGTGAGAACTGAATTTTAGGTGCGTCAATCCATTCAGATCACTCAGATCAAAATAATCATAATGTGGAAGTTTAAGACAAATGCGTATATGATACTACAGAAATTGGACAAATAAATGCTGTTAAGTGAAGAGACACCAAAAATGCAATAACTTTGTAAATTTGTCACCAAATTAAGCACTTGTTAACTTTGAATCTTATGCAGATTGCATAATGCTCGAATATACTTTGTTGCCAAGAGAAAGACTTGAACATGTTCCGTTATGATGCAGCCAGTATAAAAAAGTAAAAACATGGAACCCCCAGAATTCAAAACAAAGGCCAAGGAATCAAGACTCATCTAGAATGAATCATGGCTGGGAAATAAATTACCAAGTATGTGAAGACCAAATATGAACACCTGTAATAATTCTTATGATTTTATCTTTGATCACGATTAACTAAAAATAAGTGAAAAATATCCTGAATTGTGTGTTGGTAAATGTTCTCAAATTTGGTAGAAAATTCAAAATCTACAGATCAATTCCTAAATTTGCATCAACTACTCATTTAAGAGGGCAATCACAAAAACAAACCAAATTTTTCACCCAATTGCCTGATTCTGACTGAAGTATTCTGAAAAATAAAGTTATTTTTAAGCAATATTATTTCTTTGTCCTAAATTAGTACTTGGATTTGTATATTAACATCTCTATAATTAATAGAGAAAATATTAGTTCAGAATATTATTTACTGGACATGTAAATATATCATAGACTTTTGGAAAGAAAACTTTAGAAGGAGACTGACTGCAGCAAGAAAACATTGCATTTACAAAGTACACGTGACCCAGTTTATGGGTTTAATAGTTATTGGACTCGAACACAGACAAATCAATCACCGACAAAATAGCTTTTGCCCATCTTCTCTTTGCTCTGGAATCCCCCCCAATCAATGACCAGAGTTAAAAGCCCATTGGAGAGCTCATCACCACAGGTGAAAGATTCCTGAAGGGAGAAGTCATTATTGGTGCAGCCCAGGTTCTTGAAAAGATTTCACTATCACTACCGTCCCCAGATGGATAATTTAGCCAGCTGCAGAGCAGAGGTTGTTGCACTAATATCTGAACAAATAGTATTTTCTTTCCCTTGAACTTAACTGCTATTTAGCTAAAGTACTTCCAAGATAACATTGCAGAGCGTTTACGCTATTTCTCCTAGATTTGGACTTGGTGGGTGTATTATTTATCAGGACATGTAGCTATATATTTTTGAATAGTTTAAATGTTTTAGTGAACTTGGAATAAATTTTGTTTCCAAAAACTTAACTTGCTTCTTAAAGAATCCCGCTAATTAGATTGTTAAAGCTATACATAAATGAATATAATTGGCAATAACACATCCCTTTTAAAATTCAAACTTTATTGGGCCAAAAGTGGGGCAAGGTAATCAGTTTACCTTCCTAAAGGAATATTACAACAAAAGGTTATTACCTCCAAAATCAAGTAGATTTCCAAGTGCTTTGTCATTTCAGAGAAGCCAACAGCAAAGGTCACTTTTGGTTTTCTAGCTGACTTTGTTTTCCAATCAGGCACTCAATTAAGTTAACTTTCCTTCAGTGAGCAGCAAGAGTATATCTAGATAAACTCAACCAAGGTATGTCAAAAACATACATACTTACTTGAAAAGCACAATCATATCATTGTCCTTGTATTTCTGCCCTGGGGTTTCTACAAATTTTGTGGCCGAATCTACACTATCAAAGATAACAAACACTGATCCCTGTGAACAAAAAGGAACAGAACAATTCAGTGTTTAAATACAAACTATGGAAATTTTGGGGGTCAGGGGTGTGGGAAAAGGAAAGGAGAAAAATACTGACCTTGAACTGCCTTTGCAGTGTTCTTCTCATCTGTATATTCTCCACGGGCCCAGTTTCATCAAACCAACCCTTAATCTCATCAAGTGTAGCACTTGTGGGAAAGCCTTTCTGTTCATTGGGAAGACATGACATGAAAACAGTAAAGGAGTGGAAAATATTAAAATTTAAATGTAAATTAAGTATTTCCTATTCAAGCAGGAGTTTCTCCCAGCTTAGAAAACACAGAATTGGATGTAATGATATGAAATCCTTTAGTGAAATGTCAATATGAAGGATATCACAAATAAGTGGGTGGGACGGTGGCTAGCACTGCTGCCTCACAGCACCGGAGACCCGCCTCAGGCGACTGTGTGGAGTTTGCACATTCTCCCAGTGTCTGCGTGGGTTTCCTCCGGGTGCTCCGGTTTCCTCCCACAGGACCATGCTAAATTGCCCGTAGTGTTAGGTAAGGGGTAAACGTAGGGGTATGGGTGGGTTGCGGGTCGGTGTGGACTTGGTGGGCCGAAGGGCCCGTTTCCACACTAATGTAATCTAATCTAAAGTTAAACAAATGCTCAACCTTCATTTAATACACAACATACTATATATTTTATTAAATTCTATTGTATAAGTTGATATCTTATAAACTATGAAGTATACTCCTACTTTCTATCACTGTGTTTGATCACAAGAGGTCAAATCAGTAACATATTCCAAAGGAGAAACAGTCCCACTCTAGACTAGTCATGTTCAATGCATTTTTCAAAAAAGGCAAGAGAACTACGAAAGTTCTAGTCCAGCATTACAAACAAAGGATGAAGCAACCTCATACTCTACTAAACAGCTAATTAAAATTAAGAAATTGAACATGTGACCGTAAACCACGAACAAACTAAATAGTTTGTAAATTTCATTTGATTCACTGCAATTCAACATTTTAGCAACTTTTTCAATATCAGGAAATTTTCTCACCAAACTTGTTTCTACCAGAACGATCAACCAAGTAGCAATCTTAACTGAAAATTGAAAACGTTTTCCGTGTGAACAGATAAAATGCAATGTTTCTAAACCACAAATACTTACAACATATACAGATCTTGCTTTCACAGAGTTTTTATATTCTTCAAACTCAGGCACAGGCTTGCTTGGAGAACGACGAATTTTAGTTTTGTCTTCACTTATTTCCATAAGTCCACTTTTTGATTTCTTGAGACCTTCTACTATCACAGTGAAATCTGTCGTTAAACGGCTTAACCTGCAAAACACTCAATGGTCAGAGACTACTTATATCACCATTTGTCTTAAGCAAGAACTACAATTGTTCTTACCTGTTAAATTTGATCAAGGTTTCCAGGGGTATCCAACCATCATCCAACTTTATCTGTTCTTTGAGAAATTTATCTCGCGGCAAGTTGTGATCACCAAAATAATACTGTATAAAGACAGCAAAATAACTTTCAGTGGAGAAGCTATCAGGAAGGAATTCTAAATTTATTCTGTTATTTAGGCAGGTCAGGCAAAGAAAAACGAGATTGTGACATTAACTGTAGAGTTTCTAAAAGGAACACGGATCATCATGATCAACAATTAACGATGATCCAGGAAGGAATGCATTTACTGAGAAAAAAGGGACAGCAGCAGCATGAATGTGAAGTTGATTGAAAGACTGGAAATAATTTCTCAGATTGGAGGAAGGAATCGCACCTAAATTATATACTAGTGGAACAAGTGATTTTCTTAATCTACATTAGTGAAGTAGAGTTTGATTTACTGGGCACAACTTCAAGAGCTGACAAAACTTGAAAGCATGTGAACTGTGTGGAAGATACTGATCAACTTTTAAGAGAAATGAACCAGACGATGGAAGTGGGCAAACAGATAGCAAACTAAATTTAATGCAGTAATGCATGGAAGTGTTACTTCTGGGCATAAGAACAAGGCAACACAAAGGATACAGTTGAACAGGGTGTAGTAACAGATCTGGGGATAGATACTTTTAAAACCTGTTCAGACATATCCCAGACTTTCTAGCCCAGAACAGGGACACTACAGAAGCCCTACATGCACTATCAATTCTAATCCTTTGGTACTTTCAAAAAAACTTTTAACCAACCTGTTCAAACAGGTTATGACAACAACACCACTGGCAGGACTTTAACCCAGACGTTCTGGCCCAGAAGTAGGGATTTACCCCGTGCCATAAAACCTCCCCGCTACATACTCGAAATGTTGAGGTGACAGCCATATGAGAAAGCAATATGGCACACGGGATCTTGGTCTTCATAAAGACAAACCCACGCAAAAGCCAAGAGTTAACTTCTACAAATCACAGTTCAGTATCATTAAAGGATGTAAAAACTCCCGATGAAAGGTGTTTGTCTGAAACATCGATTTTCCTGCTGCTTAGATGCTGCCTGACCTGCTGTGCTTTTCCAGCACCACTCTAATCTTGACTCTGATCTCCAGCATCTGCAGTACTCACTTTCACGTGCAAAAACTTCAGACAGGGTGCAGAGATAAAGCTTACGCGATTAGGGATGAAGGACCTAAGTTACCTCAATAGATGGTAGAATACAGGATCATCCTGCAGAAGATGAGATTAAAAGGAGACTTTATAGATTAGCGTTTGGGACAGAAGAGAGAGAGAAAAGCCTTTTGATTGACAGAGGACTCAATGCCAGAGAACACAGTTACAAGTCCAGGACATTGGTGAGGCCGCACTTGGAGTATTGTGTTCAGTTTTCATCACCTTGCTATAGAAAGGATGTTATTAAACCGGAAGGAGTGCAGAAGAAATGTACAAGGATGTGGCCAGGACTCAATGGTCTGAGTTAGAGGGAGAGGTTGGACAAACTCAGACTTTTTTCTATAGAGCGGAATAGACTGAGGGGGGAATCTTATGGAAGTGTATAAGATCATGAGAGGAGTGGTCAGGGTTAAAGCACTCACTTTTTCCCCAGGGTTGGGGAATCGAAGACTATAGCGCTTCAGTTTAAGGTTAGAAGGGAAGGAATAAAAGGGAACCTAAGGAGGAATTTTCTTTCAAACACAGAGGGTGTTAAGATATGGATTAAATTGCCGGAAGTGGTTGAGGCAGGTACATTAACAACATTTAAAACATATTTGTACAAATACATAGATAGGAATATTTAGAAGGATATGGGCCAAGTGCAGGGAAATGGGACTAGCATGGATGGACATTTTGGTTGGCATGGACCAGTTTGGGGCAAAGGGCCTGTCTCCATGCTGTAGGACTCTGACAAGCTGCGAAATTCTAGGATAAGCTCAAAATGGTTTATACTCCAAATATTCCTAAGCAAACTGCAAGTGTTTTTCTACACTACCATTTATGAAGACAATACTTTCAACAAAAGCACACTTTTACAAACAAGTGAGATAAATAAATCCAGCCTTGTTGCAATAAAATAATAAAAAAAGCTACATTACAGGAGATACAAGGTATTCCACAGCCAATTTCAATGAGATATTGTCACTTGTTTGCTAGAAACAGTAATATTGATAGGAACACAGTTGTTCACTTTGCCCCTTTCAACACAATGTGGAGGTGCCGGTGTTGAACTGGGGTGGCCAAAGTCAGAAGTCAACACCAGGTTATAGTCCAACACGTTTATTTGAAAATAAAAGCTTTCAGAGCACTAATCCATCAGGTAGCTGGGACAGGATACACAGGGCACAGAATCTAAGAAAAAAAAACAAAGTGTCACACAACAGACATGATGTATTAAACAAACCTAGGTGGCTGTTAAGTCTGTAATCACTTAGAATGATGTAGATTTCAATTGATTAATATGTAAATCCCAGAATTTAGTGCCGCAAGATTTTAATCGGTATATAAAAAAGTGACATCTCAGCTCAGACAATGCATTAAAGGAGTCAGGTTAGAGTCTATCTTGTCCCAACCTAGAGTCAGACTAAGACTTCCAAAGTAGGAATTTAAAATGTCAAATTAACTGACTGCCTACAGATTGTGCGCTTTTTGAACAAAATAGAATGTATCCGCAAATACAAGTCTGCAACCTTTCAAAGTAATGCTAGATCTACAGCTCAGACCACACAGCAGTTTTTTTTTGGGGGGTGGGGGTTGAGGAGTACGTGAAAATAGAGGAAAATGAGCAGAAGCATTACTCATGAAACCTACTTTAGTTACTGATTTGGTCGATTCATTCCGCCATGTAATAACAATAACCGTAAGCATTGGAATATTTTAACCTCAAAGAACTGCTATTAATTTAGATAGACAGTCAACGAGGGCAGTTTTCAGTGTCTTTTTCAAATAAAAATATCATCCCACTGTTCATATGGATTACGTACTTCAATCTGTTCACATATCTTCTTCTCTAGGGGAGTTATTTCTTGAGCTACTTCATTTGCTGCCATTTTAGCAATCTACACAAAGAAAAATGCATATTAACTACCATTTATTTCATAAATAAAATCAGTCCACAATCAAGTTGATTATTCCTTAAAGGCCTAAAATTATGGTTAACACTTGGCAGAAATGTTTAGTTAATTGTAACTAATGCACTTAAAAGAGAAATGATGTGGCAGGCAAGCGAAATCTAGAGAGCTGTACTTGGAATAGAATTTAATATTTCCCCAGAAATATTTAATATTTATAAAATGTAGTCACTGATAGATGAAATATATACATTATTTGCAAGGCCAACATTTTTAAAAATGTGCTCAACAAGTGGACAGCCACATTCTTAAAATGTTTCAGTTCTTGCAATGAACGTACACCCCAGAATTATGTTCTAAGTCCCAAGAAGTTGACCCAGCAGCAAAAGTGAATTACCACAGTCAGGTTCAGACAGATTAACCATTCTGAGCCTCACAAATGCCTTAATCATGCTTTCAGGAAAGCAGTGGTGGTATCCTACATCTTGGCCAGAAGCTCTGGGCTCAAGTCATGCTTCAGCTCATGATGGCCAGAGATATCCAAAACATTTTATGCTGTCCTCGTTGTGCAAAACAGGTCTCATTTTACATTGAAGTCACTATTTGACAGAAACAATTGAATATGATTTATTCAATTCTTACTGTTCTTTATATAACTTACATCATAACCTTAAACATCTAAGGTTCACATTTGGTGTTCAAGTAGTAATACCCACATATTTACCATGTAACAAAATAGTTTATGCAATGCAAATGCTTCAGCACTAACTGGAATTCATAATAAACATATAAACCAATTTTTAAAACAGGCAGAGATTGGAGATTTTCAATTTAATTTAGTTTAAATGTTGCCAATGAAGTTACAAGATTGATAAATAGAACTTTAAAGACAGTGAAAGCTCAGTTTATTCTTGTAAAATGTAACTTCAAATCTTGAATTATTTGTCTGTATGTTATGAAGAGAACTTTGAATTGACTCAAGCCTCAGAATGCTGACAGCAGCTTCTATAACTCTACATTTGTCAGATAAATATGTATGGTAGCTCTTCAAATAATTCTAGCCATAGAATTTTTAATAGTTTGCGTTTTAGGATTGAAGAACATGATAGTGACAAACAAGTCCCTTCCCAATCAGAGAATTTATATTCAAATTATTAAACGCACTTGCTTTCGCGCTTCCAATTGAAGATGGCAAGATATAAATTATGTAAATGAAGCAGCATATTTTATTATCCATTAAGAATTTACTGCATCTGTGAAAATGAAACAAACCACCACATTACTACAAACGTACATCTAACCAAGAGTCTGCTTTGACCTGGCACATCAGAAGTAACACAAGGTTCCCAGGTTATTGAGGCAGTGTCTTTGCTTTAGGATGACTGAGGCTTTTCACACCATTCAGCCCAATTTAAGTGAATGAAAGCCTGCGCCATGAGCTGGCAAGTGCACAATTTCTTTATCACAATAAAATATCATCCCACTGTTCATATGGATTACGTACTCCCATCTGTTCACATATTTTCTTCTCCAGGGGAATTGTTTCTTGAGCTTCTCCATTCTCTGCCATTTTAGCAACCTGCACAATGAAAAAAATAAATGCATATTAACCATTTATTTCATATATGAAACTAATCCATAATCAAGCTGATTATTCCTTAAAATCATGAAATTATGATTAACAGTTGGCAGAAATGTTTAATTAAAACTAATGTAATTCAAAGACAAATGATGTGACAGGCTAGTGAAATCTACAGTGCTGCACTTTAGAATATAATGTAATATTTCCCCAGATTTTGCACTGACAAACAAAATAAATTTTAGTTTTAAAAGTCATATTTGAGATAGATACATCAATAGCAAGGCCAACATTTCTTGTGCTTTATTAAAAAAAGCTCAAAGTGGACAGCCACATTCTTAAACTGTTTCAGTTCTTGCAATGAATTATGTTGTTGGTCCCAAGATGTTGATCCAGAAGCAAAAATGGATTCCCTCAGTCTGATTTCAGGAGAAAGTGAGGTCTGCAAATGCTGGAGATCAGAGCTGGAAATGTGTTGCTGGAAAAGCGCAGCAGGTCAGGCAGCATCCAGGGAACAGGAGAATCGACGTTTCGGGCAAGGGCTTATGCCCGAAACGTCGATTCATCTGTTCCCTGGATGCTGCCTGACCTGCTGCGCTTTTCCAGCAACACATTTCCAGCTCAGTCTGATTTCAGCCAGGTTAACAAATCTGAGCCTCACAATTGCATAACTCATGCTTACTGCAAAGCAGTAGTAAGTTCCTACATTTGGGCCAGAAGCTCCAGGCTGAAGTCATGCTTCGGCTCATGATGGCCACAGAAATACCCAAAACATTTTATGTGGTCCTCGTTAGGCAAAACAGGTCTCAATTTACATAGAGTGCGCTACTTGAATAGGACTTTAAAAATTATTTCTATGTTCCCGCCTCAGGCGACTGACTGTGTGGAGTTCGCACGTTCTCCCCGTGTCTGCATGGGTTTCCTCCGAGTGCTCCGGTTTCCTCCCACAGTCCAAAGATGTGCAGGTCAGGTGAATTGGCCATGCTAAATTGCCCGTAGTGTTAGGTAAGGGGTAAATGTAAGGGTATGGGTGGGTTGCTTCAGCGGGTCGGTGTGGACTTGTTGGGCCGAAGGGCCTGTTTCCACACTAAATGTAATGTAAACAAAAATGTAATATAATGTAATGTAATGTAATGTTACATTGAATTAGTTTAATTTGGCTTTACTGTTTTTTGTATAACCTTACACATCAAAGGTCCACAGCTTGATGTTAAATAAATCATTCCTATATATTTACCCTGTAACAAAATACAGTTTATGCAGTGAAAATGTTCAGCACTAACTGGAATTCAAATGCAACATATAAATCAACTTAATACATAGGCAGAGATTGTAGATTTTAATTTAATTTAGTTATAAATGTTGCTAATGAAGCTAAAAAAGATTGGTAAATAGAATTTCAAGATGCTGAAGGCTGTCATCCTCATGAAATGTAACTTCAAATCTTAATATTTGTCTGCACGTTATAAGAAAACTTTGAACTGACTCAAGCCTCAGAATGCTGACACTTCTGTAACTCTACACTTGTCAGATAAGCATGTACCATTTGGAAATTCTTGTCGATCTCACTTAAAATAATTCTAGCCATCAAATCTTTAATAATCATTTGTGTTTTCAGATTCAAGAACAAGATAATGAAAAACAAAGTTAAGTCCCTTCTCAGAATTTAAATGTGGACTGTATTAAACGCACTTGCCTTCGCGCGTCCAATTTAAGGTGACGAGTTAAAAATTATGTAAATAAAGCAGCGTACTTTATTATCAATTAAGAATTTACCACATCTGTGAAAATGAAACAAACTACCACATTACTACAAACGTTGTACATCTAACCAAGAGTCTGCTTTGCCCTGGCACATCGGGAGTAACACAAGGTTCCCAGGTTATTGAGGCAGTGTCTTTGCTTTAGGATGACTGAGCTTTTCACGCCATTCAGCCCAATATAAGTGAATGAAAGCCTGCGCCATGAGCTGGCAAATGCACAATTTCTTTATCACATCAAAATATAATCCCACTGTTCGTATGGATTACGTACATCCATCGGTTCACACGTCTTCTTCTCCAGAGGAATTGTTTCTTGAGCTTCTCCATTCTCTGCCATTTTAGCAACCTGCACAATGAAAAAAATAAATGCATATTAACCATTTATTTCATATATGAAACTAATCCATAATCAAGCTGATTATTCCTTAAAATCATGAAATTATGATTAACACTTGACAGAAATGTTTATTTAATTAGAACTAATGCACTTCAAAGACAAATGATGTGACAGGCAAGTGAAATCTACAGTGCTGCACTTAGAATAGAATTTAGTATTTCCCTCGCTGTTGCACTGAGACAAAATAAATTTTAGTTTTAAAAGTCATTCTTCAGATATATACATCACTAGCAAGGCATACATCTCTTGTTTTTTTTTAAATATGCTCAACAAGTGGACAGCCACATTCTTAAAATGTTTCAGTTCTTGCAATGAATTATGTTGGTGGTCCCAAGATGTTGATCCAGCAGCAAAAGTGGATTCCCTCAGTCTGATTTCAGCCAGGTTAACAAACCTGAGCCTCACAACTGCATAATTCATGCTTACTGCAAAGCAGTAGCAACTTCCTACATTTGGGCCAGAAGCTCCGGGTTGAAGTTATGCTTCAGCTCATGATGGCCACACAGAGATACCCAAAACATTTTATGCCGTTGTCTTTTTGCAAAACAAGTCTCAGTTTACATAGAATGCGCTACTTGACAGAAACAATTAAATAGGATTTTAAAAATTGTTTCTATGTTACAATGAATTACTTCAATTTGGCTTTACTGTTCTTGGTATAACCTTACACATCCAAGGTCCACAGCTTGATGTTAAATAAATCATTCCTAAATGTTTACCATATAACAAAATACAGTTTATGCAGTAAAAATGCTTCAACACTAACTGGAATTCAAACAACACATAAACCAACTTAATAAATTGTCACATTTCAATTTAAGTTTAGTTATAAACATTGATAATGAAGCTACCAGATTGGTAAATAGAACGCTCAAGATGTGAAGGCTGTCATTCTCATGAAATGTAACTTCAAATCTTAAAATACTTGTCTGCACGTTATAAAGAAAACTTTGAATTGACTCAAGCCTCAGAACGCTGACACTTCTGTAACTCTACACTTGTCAGATCAATATGTACCATTTGGAAATTCTTGTCGATCTCACTTAAAATAATTCTAGCCATCAAATTTTTAATAATTGTTTGTGTTTTAAGATTCACGAACAAGATAATGAAAAACAAAGTCCCTTCCCAGTCGAATTTAAACGCAGACTCTATTAAACGCACGTGCCTTCGCACATCCAATTCAAGCTGACGAGTTAATAATCATGTAAATAAAGCAGCGTATTTTATTATCATCATTTAAGAATTTACTACATCTGTGAAAAATGAAACAAACCACCATGTTACTACAAACGTTGCACATCTAACCGAGTGTGCTTTGCCCTGGCACATCGGGAGTAACACAAGGTTCCCAGGTTGTTGAGGCCGTGTCTCTGCTTTAGGATGACTGAGCTATCCACGCCATTCAGCCCCATTGAAGTGACTGAACGAAAGCCTGCACCACGACCTCGCAAACGCACAAACTCTGCACTGGTTTCACTTTATCGGGGCGGCCCAGTGAACGAAAAACCTGCTCACAACCGAGTAGCATCTCCCCCCCAATTCCAGCTCACCCTTACCGCGCAGACAAGAACAACAAGCGTTGCGGCCTACAACATAAAAACCACTCTTAATCACTCACCTCTTCGCTCATTTGGCTCTGAACACGCTGCACCGTCCCCGCCCCGCACCGTTGTTATTTAATGTCTCTCATACATCCCAACAGGCACTGCGATAGCGGCAACGTACTGACGACATGACGTTAGCGCGGTGCCTGTAGTCGCGCAGACGCAGTTATCGTGATTTTGAAGCTGGAAGTTGTTGGTGGATCCCTTGCTTAGTAGATATCTCCAAGCAATGCTTCTAGGTGAGACTAAATGTAATTGAATAAATTTTGAAAATGGATTGCCATTGATTTTGTGCTGAGATATAACCTGGTAGACAACCGGACTTGCAAGAAATACTGGGATGGTATTTACCACCCAGGCTGTTGGGTCTTTGGAGCCCAATTCCATATTGTCTGCTTTGTATACAAGCACTTGGTACTACGTATCCTTTAGCTATTCTCAATTTTCTTGATCCTATGCATGCTCTTCACCTAATTGGTATAATGCATCATGTCTATTCCAATATTCAACAGAATTATGGTTAATTGAAAACTTCAGTGCCTTTTACCCACCTCTTCCTCAGGACTGAACTTCACAAACACAAAGTTAAAAATCACACAACACCAGGTTATAGATCAACAGATTTATTTAGAAGCACTAGCTTTTGGAGCACTGCTCCTTCATTAAGTGGTTGCAGTACTCGCGGGGGATATATTCCAGGACCTACCATGGAAGCCCGAAACCACGGATAGAAGCAAACCCGTTCATTTAAATGGGAAATGTACCTTCCTAGCAGCCTCCTGGTCCCTGGTTCTGATGTGTGGAGGAGCTGGTGGTGGACTGGGATGGGTAAAGTTAAAAATCACACCACACCAGGTTATAGTCCCAACAGATTTATTTGGAAGCGCAAGCTTTTGGAGCACTGCTCTTTCTTCAGATGATTGTGGAATAGGACCATAAGAAATGGAATTTAAAGCAAACGTTTACAGTGTCAGACAGATAAAATGATATATTTAAAAAGTCATGATTATTTGTTAAATATCGAGGTTTATTAAGTACATCATTTTACCTGCATGACAATGTAACCTTTTCATATAAATTCCGTGTCTTTTGGTCCTACCCCACAACCACCTGAAGAAAGAATGGCACTCTGAAAGCTGGTGCTTCCAAATAAACCTGTTGGACTATAACCTGGTGTAGGGTAATTTTTCACTTTTTCCCTGGTTCTGGAACATTCCCTATAATATGTTCCGGTGGCAGTAAACTCTGTGTAATTGAAACCATGGAAAATGATTCTGCAGATATGGTCTTCACCCTGTAACCCAATATCTATCAATCTCTGCCTTAAGCATACTCAAAGGTTAAGCTTCCACAGTCCTCTGTGGTAAAGAATTCCAGAAGTTCACAAGCCTCTGGGGGGGGGCAACGCTCCTCATCTGACCAAAATTTCAACCGAGATATAATCTGTACTCAAATCCTCTGAAAAGTCTAACATTCGATTAGCCTTCCTAATAGCTGCACCTACATATTAGCATAAATTACTTTTATTGGCAAAGATACCAAGGACATCCTTAAGAAATACTCTGCACATCTATTTCTGTTGCCAACTGGACAAACTTACAATTTTCCACATTATGTTGCAGGTGTTGTATTCTTGCCCTTTTACTAAGTCTGTCTAAATCCTCCTTAAGCTGTTTTACATCTTCCTCAAAACACATTTTAACTTAGCTTTGTATTATCATATTTGGTCACCAACTCTAAATCATTAATCTATTAATGTTGTGATTAGCTGGTGCCGAAGTACTGTTCCTTGTGATATCCCACTCGTTGCAACTTCCCAACATGAGAATGACCCATTTATTTCTACTCTAGTTTTTATTCAGTTAACCAACATCATGATTCTATGGCTTTAAGAGTTAAATTTTGTACTTTTTTTTTAAATATAGAAAGATTGAGACCGAGGTGACGAGCAGTCTACTTCAAAGTCAATAAAGTAAACAACTTGTCAGACCCTTTTTTTTAAAAAAAAAAGTTGGAGCAATAGAAGCAACCTGAATGGGTGGGACCAAGCTCCCACAGAACCAGGATTTGATTTTAGTTTTAGCCTTCCATAGCAGTTACTGGGGTCTTGAAGCTGGATATGCAAGCCCTTAGTATAGCTATAGTCTGGGATTCTCTTCCTTCTGCTACAATTACATGTGAGACAATCTATTTTACTGAATTTTCCTTTGCTAAGGGTGTTTTTATGGGATATTACTAGATTGGAATAGGCAATTAGAAGTAATTAATATACATATTATTTTGTTAAGCATTTTGATAGAGTTACAGTTAAGCCAGGTCAGTCCTTTTATTTTTATTGTATGTGTGTTTAATTGTAGTGTAAAATAAAGTCGAGTAGTTTGATCAATCAAATTGTATGTGGACTGCAACGCCTGGCACTTGCCCTTACAATAAGAAAAGTTAAGGTGTAGGCTGTCGTCTTAATATATTTTGAGAGGGTTTGGTCTGGTGCATAACATCAATCATTAATCCAAACCAATATATTACATCCTGTCCCATTTGTTTTAATGTTTCTAACCAACCTCCTGTAAGAAACTTTATTAAAAACATTCTGAAAATGAAAGTATACTATGATAAGTGACTCTCCTTTATCTATTTTGTTCTTTTTAAAAACTCCAAATTTGTCAAGCACAATTTTTTATTCACAAATCTATGCTGACTATACCAAATCAGATCATTACCAACCAGGTGTCCATTTATTCAATCCAATTTATCCAATCGTTTCTAGCATTTTCCCAATTACCTAAAAGACTATATCACTATGCAGACTTCTTATGCCCTCTTCACAACCTACTCCCTACCTATCTTTATGTCATTAGCAAATACCTGTCTAGAAATATTTTCCTATATATTTTATGCATCCACTCTAATTTTGATGCCATTGTAACACGTTTTTAAAAGTGAAAGCGACAAGGCAAGTAATTGTAGAGCACTTAGTTTAATGTCTATAATCAGTAATATGGGTTTATTTTAAAGACTATAATAGCAGAGCATTTTTTTAAAAAAAAGGATCAACCAAAATCAACATGGCTTCACGAATCATGTCTAACAAATTCAGTAAAATCTTTTCAAGAGGTGACAAGCAGTTTACGTTAAGGATTGAGGAAATATATTTGTATTTTCAGAAGGCATTTAGTAAGGTACCACATGCTAGGTTACTTAATAAGACCCCATAGTTTTGGAGATAGAAAATATTAGCATGACTGAAGAATTAGCTAACTAATAGAAGACAGAATTGAGAAAGAGGGGAGTATGTTTAAGATAGGAACTTGTAACTGCTATCATTGGAGTCACAATTACTTACAGTATACATACTATATATATTACTTGGATGAGGAAAGTGAAGATTTTATAGCCAAGATGGGTGACACAAAAATAGATTGGAAGACAAGTGGTGAGGATCACTCGGTTTGCAAAACAATATAGATGGGTTAATTGAGTAGGCAACATGTGTCAGATGAAATATAATGTGATGTTATGCACTTTGGCAGAAGAATAGAGAAGCTTAGTATTGTTTAAATGGAGAAAGACTGCAAAAAGCTACAGCAAAGAAGGATTTGGCAGTTCTTGTGCATAAATAACATAAAGCTAGGATACAATTTCAGTAGGCAATAGGAAACAGGAATGAAGGATAAAAATAGGTAGTCCTTGTTAAAACGATATGAGCACTAGTCGGACCACAACTGGAAGACTGTGAATAGTTTTGGTTTCATTGGCTATGAAAAGATGTACTGACATTGGAGGGAATCCAGAGAAGTTTCACTAGGTTGATCCTAGTAATGAAGGGATTTTCTTAATAAGTTGAGGTTGAATTGTATTCATTAGCATTTAGAAGATTAAGTGGAGACCTTATTGAAACATATAAGATTCTTAGGGGCCTTGACAGTGTAGATGCTGAGACTTTGTTCTCCCTGTGGGGCAGTCTATGATCAGAGAGCATAATCTCTGAAACATGGGTCATCTATTTAAGACTGGGATGAAGAGAAATACCTTCTGTCAGAGGGTAGCAAATCTGTGGCATTCGTTAGGGCAGAGGGCTGTAGAGGCTGACCTGTTAAGTATATTCAAGGCTGAGATAGATTTTTTAATCAAAAAGAGAATCAAGGGTTATGAGAAAAAGACAGAAATGTGGAGGTGAGAATTATTGGATCAACCATGATCTCATTGAATGGCAGAGGAGACTTGATGGAGACATAATGGTCTGGTTCTTCTCCATCTTATGATCTTCATAACATCCTTTCTAAAGGTTCCCAGAAATTGGCAAAATATTTCAGTTGAGGCTGAACCATGTTTATATCAATTTATCATAACTTCCTTGTTTTTCTATTCTGTCCTCTGTGTGTAATGCCCAAGAATTCTGCATGTTTTAATAATTGCTTGCTCAATCTACCTTGCCATATTCAATGATGTGTGCACATGTGGTCGGATGTTCCTTTGCTCCTGACCCCATTTAGATTTGTATCCCTTAATTTTTATTGCCTCACCTCATTCTTCCTATCAATATCGATCACTCCAAACTTCTCTGCATGAAATTTCATTTGCCATCTGTCCATACTTTGTCAATTGTGCCCTGTACAGCTAAGTGTAGGTTATTAATATTTATTAAGCAAAGTTAAGTTCCTAACAATGCCCCCCGCACCACAGCTATATCTTCTTTCACTATAATTTGGACAGCACCTTCTTTCTTAATAATCATGTTGAGTTTAATCAAGATGGAATAGTGTTCCAATTATATAACAAAAGCATAGAAGTGACAAGAGGTGAATACCAATCCAGGTCAGGGTACGACACTGGCATATATGAGCAGCTCTTTGCTTTCTCCCTGCAAAGTGCCATGCTTTTTCTTGAGGTCTTACCAACTACCCGAGAATATTAGATTAAAATCAGCAAGATGGAAGTTGGGAGTTTCTCCCAACTAGAACCTTTCCAGTCTAAAAACTTAATACCATTTTTGGGGGTATACGTGGTGTTTGCTTGTTGCATGGTCCCACAGTCCTCTAGAGGTTACACTTTAATACAAGATAACGAATAGCAAGTTGAGTTGTTTGTTCAATGTATACCTTGAGCTTAGAGAGTGCTAAGGATTGTTTTAGGAGAAAGTGAGGACTGCAGATGCTGGAGATCAGAGCTGAAAATGTGTTGCTGGAAAAGCGCAGCAGGGCAGGCAGCATCCTCGGAGCAGGAGAATCGACATTTCGGGCATGAGCCCTTCTTCAGGTTTCCTGAAGAAACATCGATTCTCCTGCTCCTTGAATGCTGCCTGACCTGCTGTGCTTTTCCAGCAACACATTTTCAGCTAAGGATTGTTTTACCCAATATCTATTCTGTGCAGTTTCTCGGTCAATTTTACTGTTGTCTAGGGATAGCCAATCTTCAAACTTACTCTTTGTTCATTTGTATCCCCTTTGTTCATTTCTGTCTGTTGTCAGTTGTTATTCTTGGAGCTGTTCATAAGTCAGTAATCCGGTCTTAATAGTTCACTCCCCTATCAAAGTAATTTACCATGGAATAATTTACTTATGTTTACAAAAACATCTCTCATTTCACATTCATACGTTGGTAAACAACAATTTTTAAGTAGCTTTGTTAAATATGATATAAAAATAATCTTGTCATTACTTTGTACTATGTTTATTACTTAGACATCTATTAAGTTCGCTTTTCACTATTGCAGAGCCTTAATTAGGATATCCCATGTCCACTGAGTCATTGGTTCCCCTCCCCCCCGCATTTAACACGGTTGGCATATATCAAGATACACATTACAGTTGATTTTAGTGAAACTGAATATAAGTCAGTTTCTAGTAAAATGAAACTTACACCATCAGTTTAATCCTGTAATCTTATTTTAAGGGAGATACTTAATGCATCTTTTATACATTATTCCTATTTTTACAGTTACCAGAGAATCAATAACTTTATTAAAACTGCACAGCAATTAAACTTGATAATCAAAGACAAATGTAACTTATATAATAAAGTTATATGATTAAGTTTTTACAATATTCTAGTTGCTGCTATGCCCACTGATTCTGGAAATCCTCAAGCAGAGAAGAAAACACCACATGGTCATTCTCAAAGGCCATGATGGCACAGGAGAGACTGCAGAAGCGAGCAAGCCAGACAGATAAACTACAACCATGGATCAGGCTGAAGTGCAGTTCCATGAGGCAATCCTCTGGCTTGCTAGTCCCTTGGTCAAGTGTCAGGAACGTGGAGCTGAAGTGAGGCCAAAGGTTAAACAGCCTTCACCAAAAATGCCAGTTCAGATTTAAAACACGATATTACAACACAGAAAGGACAACCAACTCCCATTCTTAGACGTGATGGTACAGAGAACATCGAACGGAGAATTCACCACACAGGTATACAGGAAAGTCACACACACAGACCAAGTCCTAAACTATGAAAGCAACCACCCCAACACACACAAAAGAAGTTGCATCAAGACACTGTTCAAAAGGGCCACAACACACTGCAGTACACCAGAACTGCAAAAAGAGGAAGAAGAACACCTATACAATGTATTCGCTAAAAACCGATACCCCTGCAATTTCATCAACAGATGCCTAAGGGAAAGACAATGGAATGAGGGCATGTCACAACCCAAAGGACTAGCCACACTACCATACAGCAAAAACATTTCTGAACTGACAGCCAGACTACTGTGACCACTGGGACTCATAACAGCACAAACCAACAGCCACTCTCAGACAACAAATTACCAGGATGAAGGACCCGATACCCAGCATGAGCAAAACCAATGTAGTGTACAAAATCCCATACAAGGACTGCACAAAACACTACATAGCACAAACAGGAAGACTGCTAACGATCCGCATCCATGAACACCAACTAGCCACGAAACATGACCAGTTATCCTTAGTAGCCGCACACTCAGATGACAAGCAACATGAATTCGACTGGGACAACACTACTATTATAGGACAAACCAAACAGAGAACAGGGGTATATGAATAGGAAGGGTTTGGTGGGATGTGGGCTGGGTGCTGGCAGGTGGGACTAGATTGGGTTGGGACCACTGGTCGGCATGGACGGGTTGGATCGAAGGGTCTGTTTGCGTGTTGTACATCTCTATGACTCTATGACTGTATGATTCCCCCATTCTAAGAAAAAGAACTTGGCTATTCACCTTATCGATGCGCCTCATGATTTTATAGACCTCTATAAGGTCACCACTCAGAAACCTATGGACCAGGGAAAGAAGATTAGATTACATTACAGTATGGAAACAGGCCCTTCGGCCCAACAAGTCCACACCGACCTGCCGAAATGCAACCCACCCAGACCCATTCCCCTACATTTACCCCTTCACCTAACTGTGGGCAATTTAGCATGGCCAATTCACCTAACCTGCACATTTTTGGATTGTGGGAGGAAACCGGAGCACCCAGAGGAAACCCACACAGACACGGGGAGAATGTGCAAACTACACACAGAGTCACCTGAGGCAGGAATTGAACCTGGGTCTCTGGCGCTGTGAGGCAGCAGTGCAAACCACTGTGCCGCTTATGGAGATGAAGTCCTTTGTTCACATTGATGCCTTCCATTACGATCATAATCCTAGCCACTGACGTGGTAACCACCAGGATGTTGATAGTAGAGATTTCAACAATGATGATGCCATCGGACATCAATGAGAAATAGTTAGATTGTTTCTTGTTTGAGATGGTCACTGCCTGACACCTGTGTGGTGCAAATGTTACTTGCCATTTTATGGCACAGGCTGGATGTGTTCAAGTCTTTTTGAATAAGAACATGAGCTGTTTCAGTAACCTAGGAGTTGCAAATGTTGTTTATCAATTTGCAATTATCACCAAAAGTCCTCACTCTGACCTTTAAAGTGGAAGGAAAGTCAATGATGAAATAACTGAAGATGGATTGGTGTTGGATACTGAAGAACTCTTCCAGTAATGTACAGAGACTGAGATTATTGACCTGATTTCCTCAATTCCAATTAACTCTGATTTTGCTAGGGCACTACAATAGCACTCTTAATCAAATGCTACTTTGATGTCAAGGGTAGTCACTCTCTCCCACCTCTGGAGTTCAGATTTTTGGTTCATGATGGAACCAAGGCTGTAATTAGCTGAGAAGCCTTGGCAGAATTGAAACTCTGAATCAGTATGCAGATAATTACTGAGTAACTACAGCTTCATAGCACTGTCAACAATTACTTCTCTCTCAGTCTACTTTTGGTCATCAGTGCAGTAATTGGTCAGATTGGATTTGTTCTTGTTAGTGGATAGAAAGTATCTGGTCAATTTTCCACATTGCTGGGTAAGTGCTGTTGTCACAGGTGTACTGCAACAGGTTGGCTAGAGGCATGGCTAGCTCAACCCCAGGGCATCAATGTGGACTTCACCAGTTTCCTCATTTCCCCTTCCCCCACCTCACCCCAGTTCCAAACTTCCAGCTCAGCACCGTCCCCATGACCTGTCCTACCAGCCTATCTTCTTTTCCACCTATCCGCTCCACCTTCCTCCCTAACCTATCACCTTCATCCTCGCCCCCACTCACCTATTGTACTCTATGCTACTTTCTCCCCACCCCCACTGCTGCCTGAACTGCTGTGCTTTTCCACCACCACTCTACTCCAGCATGGCTAGCTGTGCAGCACCAATCTCTTGTACTGTTGTTGGAATGTCATCAGGTCCCATCACCTTTCCAGTATCCAGTGTGTTAAAGAGTATCTTGACATCTTGTGGAGTGAATCAAATTATCTGAACGCTGACATCTGTGATTCCACAAACCTCCAGAGGAGACCAAATGAATCATTTACTTGGGACTTCTGGCTGAAGATGTTAACAAAGGCTTCAGACTTACTATTCGCCCAATGTGCTGGGCTCCCTAATTGATGGAGATAGAAATAACTGTGGATACCCCTTCTCCAGTGAGTTAATTGTCCACCACCAATTATGACTAGATGTGGCAGGACTGCAAGGCTTTGGTCTCATCCATTGGTTGCGGGATCATTGAACCCTTTCTACTAAATGCTGCTTCTGATGTTTGGCATGCAAGTAGTTCTGTGTTGTAGCTGCACCATGTTAACACCTAACCGTTTTAGGTATACTAGGTGCTATTCCTAGCATGCCCTCTGCACCATTGCAGGGTTCATCCCCTGGCTTGATGATACTTGCAGAGCAGGAAGTATGTTGGTGCATGAGGTTACATTGTCGTTGAATATATTCTGCAGCTGCTGATGGCCCATAGCCCCTCATGGATACAGAGTTTTGCTCAACCTATTTGGAATTTATCCCACTTCCACAATCCCAAAGTAGTAATAAGACAATACGTTGGAGGGTATCCTCGATGTGAAAATGCAACTTCATCTTGAAAAGAACTGTGCAGTGATCATACCTGTTAATACTGTCATGGACAGGCACATCTGCACTGGGTAGATTCAAGAGAATGCGGTTAAGCAGGTTTTTCCCACTTGGTGGTTCCCTAAGTATATGTAGCATAGTCTAGCAGCTTTGACCTTGGATTCGGCCAGCTCAACAGAACTTGTACCAACGAGTCACTCTTGGTATTGTAGATTTCTGTTACTTTCTGTAACTTTGTCACCCCTTGGCATTTTTCATAATTGATGCTTAGCATAGAGAAGTATTGATTCATCACCTGAAGTTGCGTGCTAAATGATAATCTGACAGGTTTTCTTACTCATGACTGACTTGATGACATGAGACTTCCTGGGGCCCAGAGTCAATGTTGAGGGCTCCCAGAGCAATTTCCTCCTGACTGTATGACACTATTGTCAACTTTGGTAGGTCTGTCCTGTCAGTGGAACAGGACATGTTCAGAGGTAGTGATTATGATGTAATTGTAAGGTAATGGATGTTATTAAGGAGGGGTTTTGTAGGGTCAACAAGGCTGGGTTTGCTGTTGTCATTTCCAGTGTTGAGTGGTTCATTCAGTTTCATTCCTTTTTTTAGACTTCTAGCGGTTTGATGCAACTGCATAAAGAGGGCATATGAGAGTCAATGATATCGTGTGTTTAGAGACACATGTAGGCCAGACCAGGTAAGGACAGCACATTTATTCCCCTTGAGTGGTAATTAAGCAGATGGATTTTTACAACAATTGATAATGATTTCATAATCACCATTAGACTAGCTTTAATTCTCAATGTATGAATCAAATTCAAATTTCACATCTGCCATAGTGGGATTCAAACTCACTCCACCAGCGCATTAGTCTGAATCTCTTGTAAAAGGAGAAGATCTTGTTTGACCTGTCTTGTGTCATTGTTTAAGGAAGAGGTAGAGATAGACAAAATAATGTAATAGATGCAATTTGTCTGGTTTTTCTAGAGGCCTCCAGTTAGACCACACTTAGAATAATGTATGTAATTCTGGTCACCATTTTTTAAAATAGATATATAGCACTGGAGATGATGCAGTGAAATGGATGAATAGTTTGGGTGTCTCTTCCCTTGAAAGAAACTTGAGTGGTTAACAAATACATATCTTTAAAATTATGAAAGGTTTTGGTAGAGTGGGTACAGAGAGAACATTTTCACTGATAGTGAAGATACTATCAATTTAAGATGGGCACCAAGAATTCCATCAAGGACTTTGAAAGAAACACCTTGACCGAAGAGTGGTGAGAATGTGGAACTCACTTCCATGGAGGTAATTGAAGTGAAATGTAGAGATGTACTTAAAGAGAGGGGAAACAAATAGATGATTGGGGAGAAAATAATGGGTTATATTAATTGAGGAAATGGAAGAAGGCATGTGTGAACCAGAAGTAATTGGGATGAATTGTCTGCTTCTGTGTCTAAGTATATGCTAAATAAATCCATCACAAATTGTATGTTAAGAATTAGGATTGCACAAAAATCATTTTTTTGCTGCTTTTTATTAAGTGTATTACACAACTGAACGTCACAATTGTAAATAGGAATCTACTTGAATATGTTAAAATCTGTATGCCTGCTACTAATATAAAATTTGCAAATTAAACTTTATTTCAGATGTCTTTCAACATTTAATAAATAAAATCCTGCATGAAACCACAATGTCCTATCTGTACAATTTTGTTTCAAGTCATACATTTATTTTTATATCAGAATAGTTTGTTATCCATACGGTGTAGTTTACCTCTTAAGTGATTAAAATCTCAGCTAAGTTATTGAGGAATATGTCAAAGTTAAGCTGAATCCATGAAATTGTAAGCAAAATTATTTTTGACAGTCATTATCCACATAGTTAACATGGACTCAATATGAAACAGCTAACAATTGGCATGAATGGCAGCAGATTGGCAACTTTGAATAACTAGGAAAAACTTGATGTCGACAATTGACTGTAGACTGCGACATTTAGATATTTTAATGAACCTTTTAAGACATGTTGTGAATTTGTATGTTCAAACGAAGCTTCTCAAGAGAATTGCTTGCATGTTGAACTTTTTCCACATGACATAGTTGAGGTGTATAGCATATGCAATTTTTATTCAAAGGTAATTTAGAAGTTGCTTGCCTGAGATATTTAAACTGTGCCTCTATCATTTTTTTTCTTTCAACTGACCAGCCATCAAGTTCAAAGAATGAACCAATTATGAAGTCATACATATTTGAAAATTAACTGAGACTTTTTCCTTTTTGGACTTGGCCAACACAGTCAGGAATTGTACTGCAATCATTCTTGATATAGGACATTGATATTCCCATCCAGAATACTCTCCGTACCTTTGCCACCCTCATTGCTTTTCCTAATTGATGCTCAACATGGAGGAGTACTGATTGATCACCTACAGTTATATGGTAGGTGGTAATCGGAAAGAGGTTTTCTTACTCATGATTGACTTGATGACATGAGACTTTGTGACTTCCAGAGTCAATGCTGACGGCTTCCTCAGTTATTACAAGGGATAAAGTTGTAGCAAGAGCCTCAATAATTAACTTTTGAAAAAGTAGTTACCAAAATAGGTAATATTTAACATAATTGAAAAATAATTTTTTCTGACATATTTCACAACTTAAAATTATAAACTTGCAATTAGCAATTTATAACATTTAGAAGGAATTTTGACATTTATAAATAACTATGGTACAACAAAGGAAATTATAAAAGTATTTAATTTGTTTTGAAGGTACTAGAAATAATGATTAGCAGACATTTTAAATTATTCATTGATCTTGTGTGGTGTCATACATTGGAAGTTGAGACCTAATAAATGTTTTAATAATTAAAGGATTAGAGTATGGAGGAGAATGGAAAGAATGTAAGGAGGAGCTACTGGAGATGAAAGAAGTAGCTAGATAAGAAAAGCATAAGAAAAGCGATGGCGAGAAGTAAAGGTGAGTAGCTGGTAGAGGGGAGGAAAAGGGAAATTGGAAGAGGTCTAGAAGAGAGGAAAGAAGTCAGGATAAGAGGGGGTAGATGGAAATTGGGTAGTAGCACAGCAAGAGAAGGATAAAAAGGGGAAAGAATGAAAAATGGGGTTAGCTAAGGATAAGAGAATCATTTTGAAGGTGTTATTACAGGAAAATCTCTTTGTGGGGCTACACATGCTGAAATGAGAAAGTGCGGACTGCAGATGCTGGAGATCAGAGCTGAAAATGTGTTGCTGGAAAAGCGCAACAGATCAGGCAGCATCCAAGGAGCAGGAGAATCGACGTTTTGGGCATAAGCCCTTCTTCAGGATTCCTGAAGAAGGGCTTATGCCCAAAACGTCGATTCTCCTGTTCCTTGGATGCTGCCTGACCTGCGCTTTTCCAGCAACACATTTTCAGCTACACATGCTGAAAGACCACCTGTAAAGAAAGGCAATTAATCTCGAAAGCAATTGAAGCAGTCACAGGAAATTTTGAGAGCAAGTGAGGATTGCAGATGCTGGAGATCAGAGTCGAAAAGTGTGGCACTGGAAAAGCACAACTGGGTCAGGCAGCATCCGAGGAACAGGAGAGTAGAGCTAATGTTTTGGGGATAAGCCCTTCATCAGGAATGAGGAAGTTTCAGGATATTTTCACCCAGGGCCAAATAAGCATACACAAATCTGCTCTGCATCCCTCTACTAATGAAGAGAACTTTCAACAATTGTGGTTTTCCTGAAAGAACGCATTGAGAAGTTCGCAAAATAATCTGTTTTGTTGGTGTACGTTCTATTCTCCTTGATGCGAGCCAATCTAGATTTTGTCTACTTATGAGACATATCACAACAGAGTCAGTAACCTGGCCATTGTAAAGAGGAACTGCAGCTCTTAGTGAATGGATTGAACTGAACCAAATCATGATTTTTTTTTGTAAATTATTTTCTGTTATGTTTCCTTACAACCGGTGCTTACAATACTTCTAATCAACAGTATTGGACTGTTGAAAATCTCTCATGGATTTCTCTTTGAAAAACCTCATACCTTCTTATTTCTAAGTTAAAAATCACACAACACATGGTTACTGTCCATCAGGTTTATTTGAAAATAGAAGCTTTTGGAGCACTGCTCCTTCCTCAGGTAGCTAGTGGAGCAGGATACATAGGATACAAAATTTATAGTAAAAGGTCAACGTGTCATACAACTGATATGATGTATTAGACAAACCTAGATTGCTGTTAAGTCTTTAATCACTTAGAATGGGGATGCAAGTTTCAATTGATTAATATATAAATTCCAGAATGTATTTCAAATCACTACGCTGAGATAACTTAAAGTTTTATCAGTTTTTTTTAAATGTGACATCTCAGCTCAGACAATGCATTAAAGGTGTGAGGTCAGAGTCTGTCTGTATCCCAGCCTGGAGGTAAACTGGTTTTATTTCCAAAGTAGGAATTTATAAAATTTCACATTGACTGCTTACAGATTGTGTGCTTTTTGAACAAAATAGAATGTGTGTGCAAATGCAAATTCACCCCCATAGATGTGTGTGTATGTGAGGGAGAGAGAAAGTGTGTGTGGGGTAAGAATGTGTGTGCCTGATTAATATTACATATTAATCAATTGAAACCTGCATCCCCATTCTCTGTGATTACAGACTTAACAGCCATCTAGGTTTGTCTAATACATAGCATCAGTTGTATGACACTTGATCTTTTACTTATAAATTCTGTGTCCTATGTATTCTGCCCCATTAGCTACCTGACGAAACAGCAGTGCTCCAATAGCTTGTACTTTCAAGTAAACCTGTTAGATTATAACCTGGTGTCACGTGATTTTTAACTTTGTCCTATTCAACACTGGCATGTCCACATCATTCCTATTTATAAACCCTCCTTGCTTCTGGCCCATGATGTCTTTGCTTTCTCAACTTCTATAAAAATCAAGCAAATACAAAAACACTCAATATTCACAATCAACCAGCATCAAAACCAATTCAATAGCATCTTAAATATCTATGTTTGCTTTAAAAGACTGACATTAACAATAACTCTTTCAAATATTTTCTGTAAAAATGTCCAAAAGGTCCTCCTAAAACATCTCAGAACAATCAATATGAGCTAGTTCTTTCGGACTAAAACTGTCACATTTAAATGTATACATTGCTAAAAGGACACTAAAAGTTGATGGTTTTAGATTAGATTAGATTACTTACAGTGTGGAAACAGGCCAGGCCCTTCGGCCCAACAAGTCCACACCGCCCCGCCGAAGCGCAACCCGTGAGGCAGTAGTGCTAACCACTGTGCCACCGTGCCGCCTTCTTGCACTCATCAGAACTAGAATGCAATAAATGGATGTGGGGGGAAAAAAAACACCATTTTATATAAAATGAGAAGATGGTGCTGATTCTTGGGGCTGTAATGGAATGGAGACACAGCAAGAACAGTTAACGATCAATTTAATTCTTAGACCAGGCACATAGATTCTGGTTGGTCAGAGTTACGGCGGGGAAGCAGTTGAGTTTGGCTGTATCCCATGACCCCTTCTTTTGAAGAAGATGCACTGCATCTTCAAATTCTTTTTATCTATATAAAATAGGATCTTGACTATTTATCTAGACACTACAAGCACACAAATGCATCACAGTGTCGGCTGGCTAATTGGTTTCCTGTATAAGTGTTAGCACAATCTGGATTGTAAATGAACATGCTGTGTGATATTTCACAAACATATTATGTCAGCGAATAATGTGACGTAAAAATGATACCTGATAGAAAACTGTGTAATTAAAAACTTTTAATGAATATAGTCTCCTCTATAACTTCATCAAATCCTTCCACTTCCATCAAACCAAAGGGGTAGTCAAGGGCCTCAGCTATGCCTTCCTCTTTGTAGGTACGTGGAACAGTCCATCTTCCATAGTTACACTCGCACCATCCCCATTCTTTTCTTCTACTACATCAATGACTGACTGTATTGGCACTGCCTTGTGCTCCCATGAAGAGGTTGAATGGTTCAAAACTTCACCTTCCACCTTGACCTCAAGTTCACATGGACCATCTTTGACACCTCCCTTCCCTCTCTGGACCTCTTCGTCTTCGTCTCCATCTCCAGTGACCAACTCAACACAGACATCTATTCCAAACCAATGAATTCCTACCATCACCTTGATTACACCTCCCACCCCACCTCCTGTAAAAACACAATCCCTTACTCACAATTCCTCCGCCTCTACCATATCTGTTCTCAGGAGGAACAAATCCACTCCAGGACATCAGATGTTCTCCTATTTCAGGGATTGCAATTTCACCTCCCACATGATCAACAATGCCCTCCAGCGCATCTCCTCCACTTCCTGCACCTCTGCCCTCGAACCCCACCCCTCCAACTGCAACAAGAATAGAACCCACCTGGTCCTCACTTTCCACCCCACTAATCTCCGAATACAGCACGTTATCCTCCATCATTTCCACCACCGACACGCAGACCTCATCACCAAGAACATATTTCACTTCCCATCCCAACCTGTATTCCGCAGAGACCATTCCCTCCATGACTCCCATGTTAGGTCCACACCAATCTACCCTCCCCTCCTGGCACCTTCCGTTGCCGCTAGTGGAGATGTAAAACCTGTGCCCACACCTCCCCCTCACCTCCATCCAAGGCTGCAAAGGATCTTTTCACATCTGCCAAAGATTTTCCTGCACATTCAAACATCTCATCCACTGCGTCTGTTGCTCTCGATGTGGTCTCCTCTACATAAGGAAGAGGAGGCCAACTCGCAAGTTGTTTCAGGGACACACGCACCAAACGACCCCACCGCCTGTGGCCAACCACTTCAACTCCACCAAGGACATGCTTCGACTACCAAATTAAAGCCACCCATCGACTGGAGGAAGAACGCCTCATCTTCTGCCTTGGGACCCTTCAACCACACGACATCAACATTGACTTCGCCAGTTTCCAAATGTCCCCTCCCACCACTCATCCCACATCCAACCCTCTAACTTTGCACTGCCCTATTGAGCTGTCCTACCTGTGCCATCTTCCTTCCCATCCTCCCCACTGACTTATCACAATTACCCACCACCTGCATCCAACTATCACTTTCCCACCTACCTTCCCCCCCCCCAAGCCCATACCCACCCCTCTTTTATCTCTCATCCCCCTTCCCCATCCACATTCCTGATGAAGGGCTAATGCCCAAAACATTGACTCTCCTGCTCCTCGGATGATGCCTGACCTGTGCTTCTCCAGCACCACCCTTTTAGATTCAGTATATTGGTGACTAATTAATGTCCCTATGTTGTTGGGCCTCGGGACTACTAGTCCTGTGACCTTACCACTATACTGCCATCTGTTTCAAAACATGACTGGAAGCAGTGCTGAGAGGAATTATGTTGCAACAAAGCTGTATGCCTCCAGTCTCTTACCAATACGGAACATAAAATCACCTTTGTATTGAAGAATCACAGAGTAACAGAATTATCACTATGCAGAGGAAGGCCATTCAGCCTATTCTGCCTTCACCAGGTCTGTCGTTTAATCCCAATCTCCTGCTTTTTTCCCTGCATGCCATTACTATCCAAACAACTATTCAATGTCCTCTTGAATGCCTTAATTGAACCCTCCTCCACTACATTTCCAGACAGTGCATTTCATACTCTGAACAACACATGGCGAGAACATGTTTTTTCTTACATTACCCTTTGGGTTGTATTTTGTAGTTTTCCACTGAATAACTTTTCTATCTTTTTTATAATGTGCTTCAGGTTTTCACATGCCATGACATATAACATTTTAAAAAAGTAATAGGAGCAGGCCCACTGGATCATTGACCTACCCATTTATACATTTAAGTGCATTGTTTAGTATTAGTTAGCTGAGTTAAAGCTAAGGTTTACAATAGCAGGGGACCTCAGACCTGTGGCACGTGCCTCTTGCTTGATGTGGGAACTCCAGGACGTGGTTGATGTCCATGACTCTTACACTTGCAAGAAGTGTGTCCAGCTGCAGCTCTTGCTTGACCCATGACGGTACTGGAGCTGCGGATGGAATCACTGTGGAACACCTGTGATGCTGAGGAGGTCATGGATAGCACGTTTAGTGAATTGGTCACACTGCAGATTAGAATTGCTAAGGGAGATAGTGAATGAGTGACCAAAAGGTAGAGAAAGAGTAGGAAGGCTGTGCAGGTGTCCCCTGCGGTCATCTCCCTCCAAAACAGGTATATCATTTTGGATAGTGTTAGGGGAGATGGCTCACCAGGGGAGGGCAGCAGTTGCCAGGATCAAGGCACTGTGGTGTGTTCTGCTATTCAGGAGTGCAAGAAAAAGACTCATAGGGCCATATCATAGGAGATTCTATTGTAAGGGGAGTAGATAGGCAGTTCTGTGGCCGGAAATGAGACTCCCGGATGTAATGTTGACTCCTAGGTGCTCTGGTCAGGGATGTCACCAATCGACTGTAGAGCATTCTGAGAGGGGAGGGTGAACAGCCAGTTGTCATGAAGCATATAAGCACCAATGATACAAGTAAAAAATGAGATTAGGTCCTGAAAGCAGAATTCAGGGAGCTAGGAGAGAAGTTAAAGAGAAGGACCTCAAAGACCTCAGTGATCTCAGGATTGCTACCAGTGCCACGTGCTAACCAGGGTAGAAATGAAAGAATAGGCAGGATGAGCATGTGGCTTGAGGGATGGTGGAGGAGGGAAGGGTTCAGATTTGTGGGAAATTGGAACTAGTTGTGGGGAAGGTGGGACTATTACAAATTGGATGGTCTACACCTGAAAGAGACTGGTAATGTCCTTGGGGAAATTTTGCTACTGCTGTTGGGGAGGGTTTAAACTAATGTGGAAGAGGAGCTGGGAAGCAGAAGAGAAGACTAGTAGACAGTGAGGTGGAAACTGGAGACTGTAAAGAACAGGATCATGAAGTTAACATTACCAAGGGGAAGAGTAGGCAGAGAGCAGATGAATGCAAAGGAACTGGCGGTCTGAAGTGCACATGCTTTACTGTAAGGAGTATAGTTGGTAAGGCAGACAAACTTAGGGCTTGAATTGGTGCCTGCGAGTATGACATTATTGCAGTCACAGAGACTTGGTTGAAGGATGGGTGAGATTGGCACCTAAATGTTCCAAGATATTGATGCTTCAGACAGGACAGGGAAGAAAGTAAAAGTGGGGGAGGAGTTGCATTGCTGGTCAGGGAAGATATCACGGCTGTGCTAAAGGAGGACACTATGGACGGGTTGAGCAGTGAGGCATTATGGGTAGAGCTGAGAAATAAAAAGGGAGCAGTTAATTGTTGGGACTGTACTACAGGCCTCCCAACAGTGAGCATGAGGTAGAAGAACAAATAGGTAAACAGATTATGGAAAGATGTAGAGACAACAGGATGAGAGATTTTAATTTTTCCAACATTGACTGGGATACACTTAGTGTCAGAGGTCTGGATGGGGCAGAATTTGTAAAGAGCATTCGAGCAGTATGTCAATAGGCCAACAAGTGAAGGGGCCATATTGGACCTGGTCTTGG
This sequence comes from Chiloscyllium plagiosum, assembly GCF_004010195.1. Classification (NCBI taxonomy): domain Eukaryota; kingdom Metazoa; phylum Chordata; class Chondrichthyes; order Orectolobiformes; family Hemiscylliidae; genus Chiloscyllium; species Chiloscyllium plagiosum. Next base: position 49,963,020 of record NC_057716.1, on the reverse strand, counting down.
GGAATGAACCAGACCAGGTGGTAGAAGTTGCAGTGGGGGATTTCTTAGGAATAGTGACTACGATTCTACAAGTTTTAGAATACTCATAGACAAGGGTGAGAGCAGTCCTAAGGGAAGAGTACTAAATTAGCAAAGGCCAATTATATCAAAATTTGGCAGGAGCTAGGAATGTGAATTGGGGCCAGCTATTTGAAGGGAAGTCCATGTTTGATATGTGGGAGGCTTTCAAAGATAGTGCAGGATAGGTATGTCCCTTTAAAAACAAGGAATAGGAAAGGCAAGTTGCATGAACCGTGGATGACAGGAGAGATTGTGCAACTAGCCAAGAGGTAAAGGGAAATGTACATAAGGTCCAGGCAGCTAAGAACAGAACAGGCTTTGGAGGAATATCAGGAGAGTAGGACCAATCTTAAATGAGGAACTAAACAGGCTAGAAGGGGTCATGAAATAACTTTCGTGAACAGAATTAAGGAGAATCCCAAGGCCTTTTATTCATACGTAAGAGGCAAGAGGGTAACTACAGAAAGGGTTAGTGCACTAAAGGATAAGGTAGGAAGGTTGTGTGTCGAATCTGAGAAAATGGGTGAGATCCTCAATGATTACTTTGCATCAGTGTTCACTGAGGAGAGGGACATGATGAATGTTGAGATTAGAGATAGAAGTTTGTTTACCCTGGATCGCGTTGACACAATGAGGGAGAATGTGTTGGGTAGGCTAAAGGATATTAAGGTGGACAAATCCCCAGGACTGGATGGGATCTATCCCAGGTTGCTGAGGGAGGTGAGAAAGGAAATAGCTGGGGTCCTGACAGATTTGGGCGGCACGGTGGCTCAGTGGTTAGCACTGCTGTCTCACGGCACCGGGGTCCCAGGTTCGATTCCAACCTTGGGCGACTGTGTGGAGTTTGCACATTCTCCCCGTATCTGCGTGGGTTTCCTCCGGGTGCTCCGGTTTCCTCCCACAGGTCCAAAGATGTGCAGGTCAGGTGAATTGGCCATGCTAAATTGCCTGTAGTGTTAGGGGCATTAGCCAGAGGGAAATGGGACTGGGTGGGGTTACTCTTCGGAGGGTGGGTGTGTGGACTTGTTGGGTCGGAGGGCCTGGTTCCACACTGTAGGGAATCTAATCTAATATCCTTGTAGCATTCTTAAACATAGGTGAAGTGCCAGAGGACTGGAGAGATGCTACTGTTGTACTCCTGTTCAAGAAGGGTAATAGAGATATTCCAGGTAACTACTGACCAGTGACCCTGACGTCAGTGGTGGGAAAGTTGCTGGAGAATGTACTGAGGGATAGGATCTATTTATATTTGGAAGAGAATGGGTTTACCAGTGATAGGCAACATGGTTTTGTGCAGGGGAGATCGTGCCTTATCAGCTTAATAGAGTTCTTTGAAGAAGTGACCAAGTTGATAGGAAGGTCTGTAGATGTCATATACATGGACTTTAGAAAGGCGTTTAATAAGGTTCCCCATGGTAAACTAACAGAGAAAGTGCAGTCACATGGTGTGCAGGGGCTAGGTGGATAAAGAACTGGTTGAGCAATAGGAGACAGAGAATTGTTGTTGAAGGGAGTTTCTTGAAATGAAGAAAGGTGACCAGTGGTGTTCCACAGGGTTCAGTGCTGGACTACTGTTGTTTGTGATGTACATAAATGATTCTAAAGCAAACTATACTGTAAATGGAAGAGCCTTGGGAAAAGTTTATGAGCAGAGAGATCTGGGAGTTCAGGTCCTGAAGGTGGCTGCACAAGTGGATAGAGTGGTCACGAAGGCATATGGTATGCTTGCCTTCATCAGATGGGGTATTGAGTATAAGAGCTGGTAGGTCATGTTAAAATTGTACAAGACTTTGGTTCAACTGTGCACAGTTCTGGTCGCCACATTGCCAAAAGGATGCGGACCCTTTGGAGAGGGTGCAGAGAAGGTTTACGAGGATGTTGCCTGGTATGGAAGATGCTAGCTATGAAGAGGGGTCGAGGGGGTTAGGATTGTTTTCATTAGAAAAAAGGAGATTGAGCGGGGGTCTACAAAATCACGAAGGGTATAGACAGGGTGGATAGAGATAAACTTTTTTTCCAGCTGAGGGATTCAATAACGAGAGGTCACGTGTTCAAGGTGAAAAGGTTTAAGGGGGATACACGTGGAAAGTACTTTACATAGAGGGTGGTAGGTGCCTGGAATGCATTGCCAGTAGAGGCAGGTATGGTATATTCATCTAAGGTGCGTCTGGACAAATGCATGAGTAGGTGGGGAGCAAAGGGATACAGATGCTTAGGAATTGGGTGATAAGTTTAGACAGTGGATTTGGATTGGCACAGGCTTGGAGGGCCAAAGGGCCTGTTCCTGGCCTGTAAATTTTCTTTGTTCCTTGTTCTACTCCACCATTCAGTGAAATCACTGTTAAATTTCTTTCCCACAGGATCCCCATTCTCCTTGATTTCCATATTTTCTCACAGAATGAGATGCTTGGCCACATCCTAGAGTTAAACAAGTCATATCTGTCTGTATGTCCTCTAATCTATACACTTTTTTACATTCATTTAGGAACAAGAATAGGCTGTTCAGCCCATCAAGCTTGTTTCACCAATCAATTGGATGATGGTTGATCTTCAGATTGAAACCCTATTACAATTGTGCTTCTACATTATATACAATTACACAACCATGTGACCGCATGGCACTGGGCAGATTCCCTATCATTTCCCAGGAATCTTGTTCAGGGTCATATTTCTCAACACTCTCAAGATAAATTCCTTTAGAATAAGAATATCCACCTGTAACGTAAATGCATCCATTCATCACTACTGCAGCACATTCCATTCGTCTTTCATTCATTTGAGCTATCTGTTTCCATTCATTCTTTTCTGTGTCGTAACAATCAGTGATAGTTGTTTGGCCACCAACAAGGTAGATCTTGTTATTCAGAGCCACAGAGCTTAGTCCATACTCTAGAAAAAGAAAGCAACACAATTATAAGATTCACCCAATAAAAGTTGTTTTTATTTCTGAGCAACCATTTCAGATATCTTATTCCCCAACTCTCAAACCTTTGAATGCCATGACATTTAATTTTCAAATATGCTGACATAAACAAATTGAAACAGGCCCAAATTGGACATTATATTACCAGCCCAGTAAAGACTACTTTGAAGAGGTAGCGGGGTAGACATGAAAATCTAGACCACTGCTCATTAGGTCATCTCCAAGAAGCTCCTGCTTTCAGGAGATTTCTCAGAAAAGGGTGGTTGTTCCCTGCTCCAGTAGCTATCCACCCAGTAACTAGATCTCCACACAAGAGCAATTAGTCTCAGCTTTGACAAAGGGTCAGATGGACTTGAAACATCAGCTCTTTTCTCTCCTTACAGATGCTGCCAGACCTGCTGAGATTTTCCAGCACTTCTCTTTTGGTTTCAGATTCCAGCATCTGCAGTAATTTGCTTTTATTTAATTAGCCTCATTTGTTTGATCACAACTGGAATTTTGCAAGCTGTTTATGGTTGACAGAAAGCAACTTCACAGTAGGTGTCTTGTAACCTTTGAGGCTGTGGACAAGCTTTTTAGCAGCAACTGGTGAGACTGCTGCATTCATTACACCCTTGTCATTGGATGAAGAAATTATAGAGAAGCACGTTTCTCGTGGCCTTATGCAGTAAATTTTTAATCTGCTTCAGCTAAAAGCAGCTGCTGTGCCTTCCTGTTCTTCATATCAGTATGTCACTCAGAGCTCTCACTGGTCTCACAGTGAGAATTTCTAACCTCCACAGGAGTATACCACAATAACCTGTGCTCCATTGTCCATAACCACCAGCTATTCCTTTATTGTACAGCAAATATGAAGGTAGCCTTATCCCTAGGTCAGTAAAAAGTCAGCCCTTAGTAACCCAAACACATGCAAATACAGAACAATATGGCTAAGTATTAAGTTGCACACCTCAGTGTTAAAAGCCTCTGACCTTTACAAAATTGGGCAACAGAAACGGTCTCAACACTAAAAGGTTTGAGAAAGAAGATTCCACCCATTATTATAATTATTTCAACCATTATCCAATTTGCTTTTTATAACATTTCTTATGTTCTCAGACACAAACTTAACAAAGATAGATGTAGTTTCAGGTAAATTATATTTTAAGGGTATTTAAGAGACATTGGAACTAGTGTTACAATGCTGTATGATGAGTACTGTCTTCCTGCACCTTTGTGTAATAGCCTGACTATGTGCTTATTTTAGTCCATTGTTGCTCATTAATAGTGTTTAAGGGCCACAATGGTTCTTCTTGCTCACCATTATATTTGCAACAACATAAGGACCAAAGGGACAGATTTCTGGAGCGCAAGTTTTGTAGAAATGCAGTGGTATTTAGTGTATTGGCTGGCTTACTATAGTCATGTGTTATCAAGATCTGTTGTAATGTGATTTGTTGCAATGGGTGGTAGCCATTTGATAACATCACTTGTAATATAGTGTCTTTCAAAATTCTATGGACTCTGGAGCAATTCCAAAAATTAGTGACTGGCAAATGTAAACCCACTATGAGAGGGAGAGAAAAAATTATAATTACAGACCAGTTAACCTATCATCGGTAGTGGGCAAAATGCTGGAATCTAATATAAAATATACTTAAAAGTATGAAGGAGATTGGAGAAAACCAGAAGGTTTACAAAAGGCAAATTGTGCTTAAAAGATCCAGTAGAGCTAAGGATATAACTAGTAGAATTGATAAAGGAGAACCAGTAGATGTGTATTTGGATTTTTAGTAGGCTTTTCATAAGGTCCTTCCTAAGAGGTTAGTGAGTAAAGTTAAAGCACATTGACTTCGGGATAATCAATTGGCATGGATTGACAATTGGTTGACATAGGGGGAACAGAGAATGGGAATAATTTAGTCTTTTTCCAAATGGCAGGCAGGGACTAATGGAGTATCACAAGGAATAGTGCTTGGGCCACAGCCAGTCATGATTTATATAAAGGACCTAAATAAAGGTACAAATGCAATATTTCCAAGCTTCCTTATTTCACAAAACTGGGCAGGACTGTGAGTTGTGAGGAAGCTTCAAGGTAATTTAGACATGATGAGTCAGTCAGCAGACACATGGTAGACACATGTCTAAATGTGAAGTTATATGTTTCAATGTGAAAAACAGAATGGAAGAATATTAAGTCATGATATATTGGGAAGTTTGGATGTAAGAAAGGGATCTTGGTGTCCTTGTACACCAGTCAATGAAATGGACAGGCAGGTGCAGCAAGCAATTAAGAAGGCAAGTGGTATTTTGGCTTTCTTTATAAAAGATTTGAAATTTAGAAGTAGTGATGTCTTACTGCAGCTTTATAGAGCCTTGGTGAGATCACACCTGAGTATTGCACATGATTTTGTCTCCCGACCTAAGAAAGGATATGCTTGCCAAAGAGGGGGTTCATGAGGCTAATACCAGAGAAGGCAGGATTGAGGAGAAATTGGTTCGTCTGGGTCTGTATTTACTAGAGCTTAAAAGAATGAGAAGGAATCAGATTGAAATATATAAAATTCTACAGAGCTGGATAGACTAGATGCAGGAATGATATTTTCCCTGGTTGGTAAGTCTAGAACTGGGGCACACAGTCTCAGCATGTGGAGTAGACTCTGAACGACTGAGATCAGGAAAGATTTCTTCACTCGAAGGGTAGTGAATCAGTGAAATTCTCTACTACAGACGTTTCTGAAGGAGGCCATCTGGTGTGTTTTGTGGTGGAACTTGTCCTCCTGGGAGCAGATGCGACTGAGGCGGAGGAATTGGTAATAAGGGATAGCATTTTTGCAGGAGGTAGGGTGGGAGGAGATGTAATCCAGACAGCTGTGGGAGTCAATGGGTTTGTAGAAAATGCCAGTGTTGAGTCGGTCTCCATGTTACAGGTGACCACCATTGCACTATACACACACACACAGATACTCCTACACACACACACTCGCACTCCTATACACACATACACACGGACACACATATACACAGACGCGCACACAGACACAAACACTCCCACACTCACCCATGCACCCTCTCATGGACTTAAGACACTCTGCACTCACTACACACACACATACACTTTCTCACACTCACAACCCCCAACCCAGACAGACACGCGCACACACAAACACAGAGACAATCAATTTTTCAATGTATAATTTCAGTTACATCATACTGTAAATTTTTGCTATAAATTCTGTGTGTTAGGATTGAGCCCTCCACTACCACCTGATGAAGGAGCGATGCTCTGAAAGCTAGTGTGCTTCCAATTAAACCTGTTGGATTATAACCTGGTGTTGTGTGATTTTTAACTCCATTGATGGAGATAGAGAGGTCCAGGAAGGGGAGGGAGGTGTCAGAGATTGTCCAGGTGAATTTGATGTCGGAGTGGAATGTGTTGGTGAGATTGGTGAACTTTTCAACCTCCTCATGGGAGCACAAGCTGGTGCTGATACAGTCATCAATGTAGCAGAGGAAAAGGTGTAACTATGGAGGATGGACTGTTCCATGTAGCCAACAAAGAGACAGGCATAGCTGGGGCCTATGCAGGTGCCCATGGTTGCACCTTTCATCGGAGGAAGTGGGAGGATTCGAAGGAGAAATTGTTGAAAGTGAGGACCAGTTCAGCCAAACGAATAAGAGTCAGTGGAATGGTATTGATGGGAACATCGGGAAAGTAAGAAACGGAGGGCTTGAAGGCCCTGGTCATGATGGATGGAGATATGGGACTGGATGTCCATGCTGAAGATGAGGCGTTGGGGGCCAGGGAAACGGAAGTCTTGGAGGAGGTGGAGGGTCTGGGTGGTGTCCCGAATGTATGTGGGGAGTTCCTGGACCAGGGCGATAGGACAGTACTGAGGTATGAGGAGATAAATTCAGTGGGGCAGGAGCAGGCTGAGACGATAGGTCGGCTGGGGTGGTCAGGCTTGTGGATTGTGGGTAGGAGGTAGATATGGGCGGTGCAGCATTCTCGAACTATGAGGTTGGAAGCTGTTGGTTGAAGATCTCCTGAGGTGATGAGGTTGTGTGCAGTCTGGGAGATGATGATTTGGTATTGGGAGGTGAGGTCGTGGTCGAGGAGGTGGTAGGATCAGGTGTCTTCAAGTTGGCATCTGGCTTCAGCGGTGTAGTGGTCAGTGCGCCAAACTACCACTGCACCCCACCCCCATGCCAACTTGAAGACACCTCCTCCTATCGCCCCATCAACCACGACCTCACCTCCCATCATCAAACCATCATCTCCCAGACTATACACAACCTCATCACCTCAGTGGATCTCCCACCCTCAGTTTCCAACCTCATAGTTCGGGAACCCCACACTGCACAGTTCTACCTCCTACCCAAGATCCACAAGATTGACCAACCCAGCCGACCTATCATCTCAGCCTGCTCCTACCCCACTGGATTGATCTCCTCATACCTCGATTCTGTCCTATTCCTCCTGGTCCAGGAATTCGCCACATACATTCGGAACACCACCCATGCCCTCCACCTCCTCTAAAACTTCCATTTCCCTGGCCCCCAACACCTCATCTTCACCGTGGATATCCAGTCCCTTTACACCTCCATCCTCACATGACCAGGGCCTCCAAGCCCTGCGTTTCTTCCTTTCCCAACAGTACCCTTCCACACCTCCATCCTCCATGACCAGGGCCTCCAAGCCCTGCGTTTCTTCCTTTCCCAACAGTACCCTTCCACTGACACTCTTATTCATTTAGCTGAACTGGTCCTCACCCTCAACAATTTTTCCTTCGAATCCTCCCACTTCCTCCAAACGAAAGGGGTAGTTGGGGCAGCCGTATTGCCCCAACTCTTTGTCGGCTACGTGGAACAGTCCATCATCCGGAGTTACACCGGCACCACTTCCCACCTTTTCCTCTGTTACATTGATGACTGCATCAGCGCCACCTCATGCTCCCATGAGGAAGTTGAACAGTTCATCAATCTCACCAACACATTCCACCCCGACCTCAAATTCACCTGGACCATCTCTGACAACTTCCTCCCCTTCCTGGACCTCTCGATCTCCATCAACGGTAACCGACTCAAAACTGACATTTTTTACAAACCCACCGACTCCCACAGCTACCTGGATTACACCTCCTCCCAGCCTACATCCTGCAAAAATGCGATCCCTTATTCCCAATCCCTCTGCCCCTGTCACATCTGCTCCCAGAAGGACGAGTACCACCACAGAACACATCAGCTGACCGCCTTTAAAGACTGCAATTTCCCCTCCCACATGGTTGATGATGCCCTCCAGCGCATCTCATCTACGTCCCGTACCTCTACCCTCGAACCCCACCCTTCCAACCGCAGCAAGGACAGAACACCTGGGTTCACAACTTTCACCCCACCAACCTTGGTATACATCACATCATCCTCCGTCATTTTTGGCACCGACAAACGGACCCCACCCACCAGAGATTTATTTCTCTCCCCACCCCTATCTGCTTTCCGTAAAGATCGTTCCCTCCATGACAACCTCATCAGGTCCACGCCCCCTAACAACGGACTCTCCCCTCCCGACACCTTCCCCTGCCACCGCAGGAATTGCAAAAGCTGCACCCACACCTCCCCCCAACCCCCTCACTTCTTTCCAAGGCCGCAAGGAGCCTTCCACATGCATCAAAGTTTCACCTGCACTTCCACACATGTCATTTACTGTATCCATTTCTCCCAATGCGGTCTCCTCTGCATTGGGGAGACAGGACACCTACTCGCAGAGTGCTTCAGAGAACATCTCCAAGACATCTGCACCAATCAATCCCACTGCCCCGTGGCCGAACACTTCAGCTCCCCATCCCACTCTGCCGAGGACATGAAGGTCCTGGGCCTCCTCCATTGCCACTCCCTTACCACCCGACGCCTCGAGGTAGAATGCCTTGGGACCCTCCTGCCCCATGGCATCAATGTGGATTTCAACAGTTTCCTCATTTCCTCTCGTCCCACCTTCCCCAGTTCCAACCTTCCAGCTCAGCACTGCCACCATGACCTGTCCTACCTGTCCATCCTCCACTCCAATCTCCTCTCTGATCTATCGCCATTGTCCCCACCTCCATCCACCTATTGCACTCTCAGCTACCTTCCACCCCAGCCCCACACCCTCCCATTTATCTCTCCACTCCCGAGACTTTCAGCCTCATTCCTGATGAAAGGCTTTTGCCGCTCCTCGGATGCTGCCTGACCTGTGCTTTGCCAGCACCACACTCTTGACTCTAATCTCCAGCACCTGCAGTACTCACTTTCACCTAGAGGGCAGAGGGGGCAAGATTGCTTTATTAATAAGAAAGTTAAATCAATACCAAGAAGTGGCAGAGAGTCAGAAAGTTAAGAATCTGTGTGGATAGAGTTGAGGAACTGCAAAGGAAAACAAGTTCTTGATTTCCTAGCAATAATCAGGATTTAGGAAGGAAATCAATCAGGATTACAAAAGTTATCTAAGAAAGGCACTATTATGGGGAACTTCAAAATGCATATGTATTGGGAAAATCAAGTCAGTGGCAGATTTTACGTAAAGGAATTTGTGGAATATCTGAGAAGTTTTTTTTAAAGCATCTTGTGGTAGAGCCCAATAGGGAGCAGGCAATTATAGATTTGGTGATGTACAGTGAGGCAGACTTGATTAGGGAGGTTAAGGTGAAGGAAACCCCCCCCGCCAGTGGGCAGTTATTATAATATGGTACAATTCACCCTGTAGTTTGAGAGGGAGAAATGGAATCAGATGTAACAGTACTACAGTTGAGTTAAGGAAACAATGAAGACATGAGGAAGGAGCTGACCAGAGTTGATTGGAAGGGCAGCCTACCAGAGAAAACAGTGGAGCAGCAACAGCAAGAGTTTCTGGGGTATATTGGGAAGCACTTCAGAAATTGACCCGGAAGGAAGACGAGACATACTAAGGAGGGGATGAAGCAATCTCAGCTGATGAGGGAAGTCAGGGACAGCATAAAAGTAGAAGAGCAAGCACACAACGTGTGAAGATTAATGGGAAGTCAAAGGATTGGGAAGGCTTTAAAACCAGCAGAGGACAAGAAAAATAAACAAAAGAGGAGCAGATGAAATGAGGGTAAGATTGGTGGCAATATAAAAGAAGACTGCAAATGTTTTTATTTAGGAAGGTAAGAAAGGGGCAAACCTGGACATTGGACCACTGGAAAATGAGGCTGGAGTGATGAGAAACAGAGAAGTGGCAGAGGAACTGAATAGGTACTTTGTATCATTGTTCACAGTGGAAGACCCCAGCAGCATAACAGAATTTCAAGAGTCAGGAGTAAGAGGAGAGTGTAATGACCATCACTAAGGAGAAGGTGCTGAAGAAGTTGAAAGGACTGAAGATAGATAAATCACCTGAACCAGGTGGACTGCACTCCAGAGTTCTGAAGGAGATAGTAGAGATGATTGTAAAGGATTGTTGATCTTTCAGGGACAAAAATCACTTAACGTAACACCCCTGGTTCAGAAAGGAGGGAGGCAAAAGACAGGAAACTTAGGTCAGTTAGCCTGACCTCAATCGTTGGTAAGATTTGAGAGCCCATTATTAATGAAGAGACTGGGGACTGTTTGGAAGTGCATAGTAAGAAATGGCTGAGACAGCATGCCTTTAGCAAGTGGTAGTCATTCCTCTAAATATGTGCAAATTCTTTGACGAGGTAAATAGCAGGTTAGACAAAGGAGAGCCAGTGGACCTGATTGATTTGGATTTTCAGAAAGCCTTTGACATGGTGCCACACAGGAAGCTGCTAAAGAAGAGCCCATGATGTTAAGGACAAGGTAGTGGTATGGACAGAGAATTGATTCACTGGCAGAAGGCAGAGAGTGGGGATTAAGGGGTCTTTTTCAGGAAGACAAGTGGAGTTCTGCTAGAAGTGGCAGATGGAATACAATATGGGAAAGTGTAAGATTATGCACTTTCATAGAAAGAATAGATGTATAGACTATTCTCTAAACAGCGAATGGCTTTTGAAATCTGAAATACAAAGGGACTCGGGAGTCCTAGTTCAGGATCCTCATAAGTTAACTTGCAGATTCAGTTGGCAGTTAGAAAGGCAAATGCAATGTTAGCATTCATTTCAAGACGGCTAGAATACAAGAGTAGAAATGTAGTGCTGAATCTGTATAAGGCATTGGTCAGATCGAATTTGAAATACTGTGAGCAGTTTTGGGCCCCTAATCTAATGAAGGATGGAGGGTCTTGGAGGGGAGGAGGTTGACAAGAATGATCTCAGGGCTGATGGCCCTCTAGTTTTTGTCATTTATATAAATGATTTGGATGCGAGCATAAGAGGTACAGTTAGTAAGTTTGCAGATGACACCAAAATTGGAGGTGTAGTGGACAGCGAAGAGGGTTACCTCAGGTTATAACAGGATCTCGACCAGATGGGCCAATGGGCTGAGAAGTGGCAGGTGGAGTTTAATTCAAATAAATGAGAGGTGTTGCATTTTGGGAAAGCAAATCTTAGCAGGACTTATACACTTAATGGTAAGGTTCTAGGGAGTGTTGCTGAACAAAGAGACCTTGGAGTGCAGATTCATAGCTCCTTGAAAGTGGAGTCGCAGGTGAATAAGATCGTGAAGAAGGGGTTTGGTATGCTTTCCTTTATTGGTCAGACTATTGAGTCCAGGAGTTGGGAGGTCATGTTGCGGCTGTAAAGGACATTGGTTAGGCCACTTTTGGAATATTGCATGCAGTTCTGGTCTCCTTCGTATCGGAAAGATGTTGTGAAACTTGAAAGGGTTCAGAAAAGATTTACAAGGATGTTGCCAAGGCTGGAGTATCTGAGCTACATGGAGAGGCTGAACAGGCTGAGGCTGTTTTCCCTGGAGCGTCGGAGGCTGAGGGTGACCTTATAGAGGTTTACAAAATTATGAGGGGCATGGATAGGATAAATAGGCAAAGTCTTTTCCCTGGGGTCCGGGAGTCCAGAACTAGACGACATTGGTTTAGGTTGAAAGGGTAAAGATATAAAAGAGACCTAAGGGGCAACTTTTTCACATGGAGGGTGGTACGTGTATAGAATGAGCTGCCAGAGGATGTGGTGAAGGCTGTTACAGTTGCAACATTTAAGAGGCATTTGGATGGGTATATAAATAGGAAGGGATGTTTGGAGGGATATGGGCCGGGTGCTGGCAGGTGGGACTAGATTGGATTGGGATATCTGGTCGTTGGACCGAAAGGTCTGTTTCCAAGCTATGACATCTCTATGACTCTATTGCTGTATATGAGGAGAGGTTGACAAGTCTGGGTATGTAGTCATTGGACTTTAGAAGGACAAGAGATATCTGATTGAAACTTACAGAGTACTGAAAAGTCTGAAATAGAGGCACAGCCTCAGAGTGAAGGGACAATCCATTAGAACTGAGATGAGGAGTAATCTCTTTAGCCAGAGGCTGATTAATCTGTGGAACTCATTGCTGCAGAGGGCTATGGAGGTGAAGTCATTTTGTGTATTTATGACCAAGATAGAGGATGAAGGGTTAGAATCCCTACAGTATGGAAGCAGGCCAGTTGGCCTCTCAAATCCACACCAAACCTCTGAAGAGCATCCCACCTGACCCTATCCCTATAACACTGCATTTCCCAAGGCTAATCTGCATAGTCCACCCATCCCTAGACACAATGAATAATTTAGCATGGCTAATCCACCTAACAACTGGAGGAAATGCACACAGACACAGGAGAATGTGCAAACTCCACACAGTCATCCAAGGTTGGAATCAAACAGGGGTCCCTGCTGCTGTGAGGCAGTGCTGCTGCCCCTGGGTTATGGGGAGAATGCAGGAGAATGGATTTGTGAAAAACATCAGACATGATCGAATGGTGGAGCCAACTTGACGGACAAGTGGTCTGATTCAGACCCCACATCTTATGGCTATGGTCTTAAATCCTGAAAGGTCCTAGCAGCAGTAAGCACTTTTCACTGCCGACGAGTACAAGATAATATGACAGTAGCGTTATGGAAGTATGGTGCATTCATAGAGAGCAGCGGAGAATTGCATGTGAAAATCTGCTAGAGGTCACAGTCTTTTTAAAATTCATTAATGGGACATGGGCATCTCTGGCTAGACCAGCATTTATTGACCATCCCTAATTGCACAGAATGCATTTAAGAGTCAAACACATTTCTGTAGGTCTGAAGTCATGCCAGGCCAGGAGGGTGACAGATTTCCTTCCCTAAAGAACATTAGTGAGCCAGATTTTTTTCCAGCAATCAACGATGGATTCATGGTCATCATTAGACTCTTAATTCTAATCAGTAAATACGTTTAAAAATTGTGAACTGGTTCCTAAAGGGTAATGGTTATAATACCATAAAGAAGTTGTACAAAGGTGGAATAATTCTGCATTTAAATTCTCTTCACTTTCATAATTTATTTCCTTAATCTTTAATCACTCATTAACATTTCCTGACAGATACCTTCAGAGAATACCACATTTTTAAGTCCATGCTATTAGTGATTTTGCTTAATTGCAATCTTTGTTTTAATGCAACTGTGTTTATACTTCACTTTCTTCCTTGTACAGTTTCAATTATGATAAGTTTTCTTTATTGGAGCGCGTATTGACTGCCATCCAAAAGAGCTGCCAGCCAGTTTGATGCTGTAGTCTCTGTATTGTCACTGAGGTGGTCATTGAAGGGATTACAGGAAGTCCTCTGTTATAGCTGCCAGAAATCCAGGTGAGGTTTGCAGTTGGACCAGAAGGAGTTCTCGGGAGTAGATGTGTAAAGAGTTGGATCGGAAAGGCTGATGGTGGAGGAAACACTTGGGAAGACCTTAAGGAGAGATTTTGATCAGATAGAGCTCCATAAAAGGAGGGACCCCCTCTCCCATAAGCCTCGATGAATCTGCTGGACCTTCTTGTCCATTCCCTCCTTCTGCAGCCTCAAAATTGCAATCGTACAAGAAGTGGTTCTTATGTGGCTAATAATTGGTCACATAAATCATCATCTGAGGTGAGGCAGGATGACCCTAGAACTTCCTTGGCCTCATAAAATATAAGACAAGTCAGGGATGGAAATGTAGGCAGTGGGAAGACCACCAAGTAAATTTTACAGGGCTCTCTATTTGTAAACCCCGCCTGAATTAATATTTCTCATTTAGATTCTCCATGTCTCGAGCAAGTCTTCTGATTAACTGAATAAATACATCTTTGTTTATGCTTCACAAAGATTTCCAAAAGCACATTAAAAATCTGTGGACAAATCCAGGGGTAATCACTGGCCATTTACTGGTGACCAGAAAATCCAAGTCATTATGTGCAACTGATCTGAAAGTGAAAACCAAAAGGAGAGGTTTATCAGTCAGAATTTATTAAAAATCTTGTCATGTACCTGGGTGTGGGGTAATGGTTACGACCATCCATTCATTAAGATCCGATCTGTAGCTTTGAATTTTATCATAGGTGGAGCTTCCTCGGTAGCCATGGTGACCTCCTGTTACATAGGCAACATCTCTGAGGACACAAGCTGTTGCATTTCCAACACCTGCCCATGAGAATTAATGTAGTGACTGAATAAAAGCCTGAGGGAACAGCAACTCTAGCATTGTTTTCAAATTAATGTACGTTACGTTTTAAGTGATGATTCACAAATGTAATTTGTTTTAAGTTGAAATACATCACTATCAAAATTTTGAAATATAAATAGGCAGAATCTTATGGATATTCCATGTCAGAAAGGTGCCACCATAATTGCTTTGAGAACCCAATTTCCAAAGAGGGAATGGTTTTGTTGAGGCTCTTTCCCAAATTTCATACATTTTGAGGAAGTAGAACCTCTATCTTTATACTTGGTTACCTTCCAGCTAAATTTGGTGTTCATATCATTTGCCCTGTGAAAGGGCACATAGACAGGAGAAAAAAGATGATGTTGCACCTCCTGCTACTGAAATTGATTGCAGTGGTTTGATCTCTTGTTTCTTAACAGACGTGGAACATGGAGCTCCATTAACGACTTGTGTGCTGTATTGGAGATCAGTAATTGTGAAGTGCTAGGCAGATTACATACCTTCCGAAAAGTTGTCTGTCATCTGTTGAGCAACGATAGCAGAAGTACTTTGAACATCAATTTCTCACCTGGCTATGGCTGGAATTCTTAAATGTAATTGATCAGAGATCTTCCTACTTAACTATTTCATTGAAGAAGCTCTATCAGCTGTGCACAGTTCTGGGTGTCCCTGACCTAGTGCAGACAAAGTATGGAATCTTTGTACTTATGGACAAGAAAGAATTCATGGTTCAAAAGACTCTTATTGTCCTTTTAGTCAATTGATTGTCTGCCAAACTCAAGGACCTTCGCTCTGGACTCAGAAACTGCTGTCTTGAAACCAAAGAAAAGAGTGGATGATGTCAGAATATTGACTCAATATCAATTTCAGGGAAGTTACCATTACATGCACATGATCCCA
The DNA here is from genome assembly GCF_004010195.1 of Chiloscyllium plagiosum. Lineage (NCBI taxonomy): Eukaryota > Metazoa > Chordata > Chondrichthyes > Orectolobiformes > Hemiscylliidae > Chiloscyllium > Chiloscyllium plagiosum. Next base: position 49,947,611 of record NC_057716.1, on the reverse strand, counting down.
CCTCCATTTTGCAAAAAGTACACCCATATCTTATACAGTCTTATACAGTCACTTATCTAAATTCTAACAACATTTTTAAAGATAAATGGGACTGTATATTGTCCTCTGTTGACTTCAAAAGAGCATGAATCAGCTTAGTTTATCAAACAACCATCCCATCCAGTCGAACCCCATTATGATTGAGTGAGATTGGTTAAGATTTGGGCTATGATGTCAGAGTCTTGTTTAATTTCAATCAGAAACAATTTGCAGCTTACACCTCTACTTGATTACTGGCACTGAAATTTATCACATACCTTTTAACATATTTACAATTGAAATCCATTTCCTTTTCAGAGGATCATAAAACTCAGCCTCACATGCTGGAGCACCACCTCTGTAGCCACCCATTGCATAGATGCATCCATGCATCACCACTGAGCAGTGATAGTAACGAGCATTCAACATTGGGCTCCCTTCTGTCCAGTTATTCATTTCTGAATTATAAATCCACATTGTGTTCAGGGCCTCCAGGCTATCTGAACTGTAGCCACCTGTCACATAAATGTTTGATCCCAAAGCAGCAACACTATAACTTTCTCGTTTGTGGTCAGGCATTGGTGAACCATGTGTCCATAAATCCGTCAAAGGATTCCAAATATGCACCTCTGAAAGTGGATGCCAATAATAACCACCAACTATATACATAGCACATGTTGACTTTTTGCAAGTTTGTGAATTTATATTACCATTTTCATTTGGTTTAAGAACATGGCATTTTAAAGAATGCATCTTAATATCGCTTGAAAGAAGGTATTGCCCATTCAACTCAAGTGCTGTTCTGAGGTACGCTTCATCCAAATCAGCTTTAATGTATTTTAATAACTCCTTCAAACATTCAATTCTATTTTTTATATCATATGCAATCCACTTAATAATGGCTTCCAGAAGTATGTCTTTTTTCCATACATTAAGGTTCTCTCTGGACAGAATGAAGAGTAGTTTATCCTTGTTGATATCTAAAAATTCATCTTGTCTTGAAACATCTTCAAATCTAGAGAGGATCATCCTACGAGACTCTCTCTCTAAGTCTTTACAAGTATGGAATTCACTAAAAGAATGCATTCCTAGACAATTGTCAATATCTAGATGTCTGACCAGAAAGTTTTCACATGCCTTTTTAATAGATATAAATTGTAGGAGGTCAGCAGTCTCTAACAGGCTTTGGACATTTTGTTTGGTTATTAACACCTCTGATGTGTATACATAGTTTACAAGTGCATCCAAAATGCTGTCATCGATATTAGGAAGTTTAATAATCCTAGTGGCTTTTTCTCGCATATCTGCTGTGAACATTATTTTGAAATAAGTGCTGCAAGCTGCTAGAGCAACTTTGTGACAGTGAAATAGCTGTCCTGAGAAACTTTCCAAGGTAATGTCAGTGAATAATTGATTCCAATAAAATTCTTTAAACGCATCAAGGAATTCAGCAGAATGATATGTATCCTTAAATTCATAAGTATAAGGTTCACATCCTTTCACAGCCATATCTGTAAAAAAAAATAAATTTATCATTGGCATTCTCCATATAATTTGATTTAACAGTCTAAGTGATTGTATTTAATCAGTTGATATTTAATTTGCCACATGATGTTGTCATGTCTGAGGCTGGAGGAGTGCACTGTAGCTGTAATCCCACTATTTCATGAGTGACAACATAAAATGAGAATACTTTTCCCAGTTACCAAGATGGCCAATTAAATAGGAGAAAGTGAGGACTGCAGATGCTGGAGTCAATGGCCAATTAAATACCTTGTTCATATTAGGTTTTAACCTTTCAACTAGGTTTCTTGATAAGCACAGTAAGGGGTTTGTTATTAAATCAAATCTTATTCAATAAAGGTGCAATAATTGATTAACATATACAGTCAGAAATATGGAAGTATAAATGATTATATCTCTAAAAATCCTCAAAACACAAATGAAAACTCATAGAAAGGAAAAAAAAAATTGCTCTCAGAGATTGTCTTTCTGGGAAAGAAAATCCTTTGGTCAATGGATTATTTTTGACGGCCAAAGAATAAAGCACAGAATCTTCAAGAGTCTGTTGCTGTGATTTTCACATAATCAAGTCACTAGTCATGCATGGTCATCTCTGAAAACTTGAAAAATCAGTTTGTTCAGGAAATACAACCTTGGGCTGTTTCCTCAATCACTCTTTCCAAAGATCAAATAGGTCTCACCCTGAATTCAAGAAGGTGATTTTCCTTTCAGAGATGAGAGATCAGCTAAGTAGCTTGTTCTTAATGAGCTTTCCACTAAGTTAACAGTTTTTTTTATATAGCAGGCTTTCCTCCAACTCAGCTGATTAATAGCAGGCTTTTCTGCAACTGAACCAGATAAAACAAGCAGTTGGTCTTCTCAAGGGTAACAAGAGATGGGCAATATCCAGCCTGTGAAGCACACATCCCATTAATTAATTTAGAAAACACCTTCAAGCCAGTCACTGATAAGAAAACTGCTTCAGCAGGGTCAACAGCAAAGTAACGACTAGTCGTGTATTTACAGAGCCTTAAAAAAAATTGTGAACACTTACAGTGAACTTTCAACTTTCTGGCAGTTCATTCCACAAAAGAACAACCCTATGTGTGAAAAAGTTGCCCCATAAGTGCTTTCTAAATTTTTCTCCCATCACCTTAAAAATATGCCCTCTAGATTTGAACTCCCCCTCCCTCAAGAAAAGACCTTTGCTATTCACTCTATGCCCCTCATAACCTTATAAACTTCTATAAGGTCACCCTTCAACTTCCTATGCACCAGTGAAAAAAGTTCCAGCCTGTCCAGCCTCTCCTTATAACTCAAAACCTCCAGTCCCCACAAGATTCTTATAGATCTTTCCCGAATCCTCTCCAATTTAATGATAATTCATTCCAATAGCAGGGTTACCAGAACTGTACACAGTACTCCAGAAGTGGCCTCACCAACATCCTGTTCAACTGCAATATGACATCCAAACTCCTATATTCAATGGTCTGAGCAATGAAGGCAAGTATGCCAAATGCTTTCTTAACCACCTGTCTGCAATTTTCAAGAAGTTTGTACCTGAATCCCTATGTTTCTGTGTTTGACAACAGTAACCAGGGCTATATAAGTCCGACCATTGTTTGCTTTACTAAAATGCAATACTTCGCATTTATCCAAACCAAACTCCATCTGCCATGCCTTAGGCAATTGACTTAATTGATCAAGATCCCTTTGTAATCTGAGATAATCATCTTCACTGTCTGGTATTCCACCAATTTGGTGTCATCTGCCACATTACTAACTATGCCTCCTAAATTCTCACCCAAATCGCTTATATAAATGACAAACAACAGTGGATCCAGCACCAATCCGTGTGGGACACCCATGGTCACAGGCCTCCAGCCTGAAAAACAACCCTCCACCACCGACCTCTGTTTCCTACCTTGAGGTGGAGGTGCTGGTATTGGACTGAGGTGGACAAAGTTAAAAATCGCACAACACACAACCAGGTCTTGTGTGATATTTTAAATTCCTTCCATCAAGCCAATTTTATATCCGATTGGCAAGCTCACCCTGAATCCCATGTGATCTAACTTTACTAACCAGTCTACCATGCGGACCTTTGTCAAAGGCTTTACTAAAGTTCATGCAGACAAAGTCTACTGTTCTGCCCTCATCTATCTTTTCAGTCATCCTCATAAAAGCTCAATCAAGTTTGTGAGACATGATTTCCCACGCTCAAAGCCATGCTGAACATCCCTAATCAATTCTTGCCTTTCCAAATGCATGCAAATCCTATCTCTCAGAATCCCCTCCAACAACGTACCCACCACTTATGTCATGGCACATGTTACCAATAATATTGATGCTTAGTTTGGGTTCTGCCAGAATCACTTGGTTCCAGACATTGTCACAGCTTTGATCTTGGCATGGATACAAACTGACATACAGATGCCTTCAACATCAAGTCAGCATTTTATCACAAGGTGTTACAAAATCTTTAGTTCATTCATGGGTGGTTAGGGAAAGTTCCTTCAGTTTCATTAATGACTTTGTCTGTAAAACACATTGTTATCAGCTTACAACAAAATCCAGACAACTTTCAGAATTGGGTTGATAAGTGGCAAGTAATACTTTTACAGCATGATGTAAATAAAGGGAATAGCCATGTGGAGAGGTTACCTGTGCAGTAGTCCCTCTTGTACTCCCTGGGGAGACCTATCACAGAGCCCGAAACCGTGGATAGGAACAAACCCATTCATTTAAATGGGAAACAAATCTTTCCAGCAGTCCCCAGTCCCTAGTTCTGGAATGTTCTCTGTAATATGTTCAGGCTGCAGTAGACCACGGGTAACTGAAACCATGGAAACCGGACCCATGGGTAAAGGGATGGGGGGAGCTCACCCTGTTTGGACAGGTAAAGAAGGAACATGCATACACATGACATGAGTGAAGAACTAGAAAGGTATCAGGAGCATTGTCTTTCCCAGAGGATTGTCAACCTATGGAAATAGAAATTTTGCTGGCTTATGTATAGGGTGTAAATTATCTGCAAATATTCAAAAAGTATTTTTAATATAATCAGTAGAATTTAAAGTTGGGTGTCAGGCTTGTGGAGTTTTAAAATATATTGATTTTGTTTTTCAGAAACTTGGGCCTGTAATAACATTAAATCAACAATCCTTTCTAGACAGCATTGTTCACATTCAAGTTAATCATACCAGATCCACTCCGAAAGAAGAGACTAAAACAATTGTGAAGCTTGATTGGTCAGCTGAACTGGTTGGGCAGAGAGATTAACACAGATACTAATTTTGCTGTATTGGAATGAAGGACTGTGATGAAATATACATATAAAAATGTTTCACAAGCAAATAAAACACAGAAAAGTTTAATGTAAAAACATTGTACTGTTCTCATCCTTAAGTGATCTAAAGAACGTGGATCTGGTCTTTTTGGCTATGCATTACATATTAACATTTCTGATCGATATTTTAGTCAAGCTGCTTTGATATTTCTTATGATGAAAATAGAAAGCCAGTGTAAAGGACTGGTAAAACTCATTGCCTTTGTGGAGATAGATATAGGGATTCCATTTAAGTAATATTTTGATAAAGAATGCACAGAAGATAGTATTCTTATTGCATGTTATGTAGATAATTGTTTATTGTGGGCTAGTACACTCTCTTAAGAAAAATAAGTTTGAGAAAAAGGACATGGAAAAAACTTGCTGCTGATTAGGAATAGTCAACATGGCTTTGAGCGTGGAAAATCCTGTCTCACTAACTTGATTGAGATTTTTGAAGAAATGACGAAGAGGATTGATAAAGGCAGAGAGATGAACATTATCGATATGGACTTCAATAAGGCATTCAACAAGGCATGGCAGACTGGTTAACAAGGCTAGATCACATGGAATACAGAGAGAAGTAACCATTTGGATACAAAATTGGCTCAAAAGTAGGAGACAGAGGGTGCTGAGGGAGGGCTGCTTTTCTAATTAGAAGCCTCTGACCAGCACTGTGTCGCAAGGGATCGGTGCTGGATTCTGTGCTTGTTGTCATACATATAAATGATTTGGATGTGAATATATGAGATATTTTACTAAGTTTGCAGGTGATACCAAAATTGAAGGTGTAGTGGTCAGCGAAGAAGGTTACCACAGAGTACAATGAGAACTTGTTCCGATGGGCCAAGGAGTGGGAGATGGAATTTAATCTAGCTAAATATGAGATGTTATATTTTGGTAGGGCAAATTAAGTTATACACTTAATGGTAAGGTCCTGAGAAGTGTTGCTGAACGAAGAGACCTTGGAGTGCAGGTTCATATGTCCTTAAAAGCGGAGTCGCAGGTAGATAAAGTAGAGATGGCATTTGGTACACCTGCCTTTCTGGGTCTGTGCATTGAGTTTAGGAGTTGGCGGATTATGTTGTGTCTGAACAGGACATTATTTAGGCTACTTTGGAATATTGCATTCAATTCCAGTCTCCCTGCTCTAGGAAAGATGCTGTGAAACTTTAAAGGCTTTAGAAAGGATATTGCCAGGGTTGATGGGTGTGAGTTGTAGGGAAAGGCTGAATAGACTCGAGATATTTTCCTTGCAGCTTCAGAGGCTGAGGGGCATGGACAGGATGAATAGTCAAAGTATTTTCCTCAGGGTAGGGAAGTTGAAAACTAGAGGGGATAGGTTTAAGGTGAGAGGGGAAAGATCTAAAAAGCACCTAAGCTGCAAAAGCTGAGGGTGGTGCATATCTGGAATGAACTGCCAGAGGAAGAAGGATATCACCAGGGTTGGAGGGTTTGAGCTATAGGGAGTGGCCGAATAGGCTGGAGCTGTTTTCCCTGGAGTGTTGGATGCTGAGGGGTGACCTTATAGTGGTTTATAAAATCATGAGGGCCATGGACATGGTAAACAGACAAGGTCTTTTCCCTGGGGTGAGGGAGACCTAAACTAGAAGACATAGGTTTAGGGTGAGAGGTGAAAAATTTAAAAGGGACCTAGGTGCAATCTTTTCATGCAGAGGGTGGTGCACTTATAGAATGAGCTGCCAAAGGAAGTGGTAGAGGCTGGTACAATTAAAACATTTAAAAGGCATCTGGATGGTTATATGAATAGGAAGGGTTCAGAGAGATGTGGGCCAAATGGAACTAGACTAATTTAGGATATCTGGTTGGAATGGACGAAGGGTCTGTTTCCATGCTGACCAGCTCTACGACATGAATACAGGCGAGAAAAGGAAATCTTTAAGATATACATGACTACAAGTGATCAACTGATTTTTGTGTACCAAATGAAAAATGTGTACAAAGAAATTTGGGGGTCCTAGATAAAGGATATCTCATAATACTCTTTGCAGAATACACACTTATTAGTCTTAATTTGTTTTGAAGTGTTGATTTTTACATGTAATTTCTTATTTGGAAAGCAAGAAAAGGATCACCAATTGTATAACTGTTTAAATATACCAGGACTGTGTGTATTTATTAAGGAGTTATTTAAGTTCTACACATGGACAAAACACAACAATATTGTTAGATTAGAAGATGTATATTTGAATATAAATGTAAGTTTGTGTAAAGATTGACTCCAGTTCTATCCTTCATTGATTGACCTCCTAGAACAAAACCTTAAGGTCAGAAGTGAAAATGTCCATTTTTTTAATCTTTTTTTTCTTCTTTTCTCGCGCACACACACACACACTGATCCAGCTCCCTCAGAGCCAGCTCTCAGAGTGAACAGAACCTCTGACACACCTGGGTTTTTTTTGTTTAACCCCCACACTACCGCCTAACTGCAGTAGTGCTTATTTTTTCCCCAACACCCATGTTGTGTGTGTGCAGGTGTGAGACACAGTGACAGACACAAGGTGTACAAATCGTTATTCGGTTTCCACCACCAGGAAGAAAGGAAACACCCGAGTGGCCAGTGACAAGCAGTGCCCTTCACATCAAAGGGCAATGCTGTGTGATCAAACAGTGGAGGGCAGGGATTAAATCAAAATAGAGTTGGAGGGGGAAATAATACACTCCACTCCCTGCGGTGCCCACCTCTCCCTGATCAGCTCCAGAGTGTTGGTGGAGACCGCATGCTCCTTCTCCAAGGACACCCGGGCTCTAACGTAACTGCGAAAGAGGGGCAGGCAGTCAGCCCTAACGACCCCTCCACGGCCCGCTGCCTGGACCTGTTTATGGCCAGTTTGGCCAGGCCCAGGAGTAGATCCACGAGGAGGTCTTCAGCCCTGCCCTCCCTCCTCTGTACCGGGTGACCGAAGATCAGGAGCGTGGGACTGAAGTGCAACCAAAAGCAGAGGAGGAGGTTTTTAAGAAAATCAAAAAGGGAGTGCAAACGCCCACACCCAATATACACGTGGTCCACGGACTCCACAGAACAAGCAGTTGGGCTGGGAGAAAATGTCCATTATTGATTGCAGTTCCATTTAGTGTTCCTCAGAAAAGGAAGTATTGTCTGTCTGAATTGTGGTCAGGTGGTCAGCAGCAGAAATAGCTACAAGACTGGTTAAGAGTTACAATCAAGCATATTGGGAACTTTGGTCAAGCTAGTTTAAACTCTGACCAAGATTAAAATGCAGCCAAGATATGTCCTGTAAGCTGTGATCTGCACTTTCCTGTGTTGACCAAATAAGGGAAGTATTCAGAGTGATCCGCTGGACATACTAGCATCACCTATTACCTTACGTGGAGCATAGTATGTGACTGTAACTAGGTATGAATATTTGAGAATTGTCTACCAGTAAATTCCTTTGGCTGAGATCCAACATTGTGATCAGGTTTTGGTCAATTCATTGGCTGAGTGCCAGAGAAGTATCTGGAAGAGTGAGCAGGCTTTAGTGTAAAATTAACAGCACAAAGGATTTTTCCTGAGTGACTACTTGCCCTGAAGTTATCTTCAGAGAGACCTCAAGGTAAGATCTACACTGAGAGCAAAAGTTGGCCGCTTTACTCAAATCAGGTGGTATTTGTTTCAAGTCAAACTTACAGTTAAAATTAGAGTTAAATGCGAATTAAGTTAAAATGAAGTGAGTTAAGTTGAAGTTAAATGAGGTAAGTAGTAAATGTTCCCACGAATATGTGTTTTATATTGATACATGAAGAATTAAATAAAGTGTTTGTTTAATTAAATTCTGAATTGACTCCCTGTCTCTTGTCTGTCACACAAAGGAAGAACACCTAGGAGAAGGTTGAAGTACTCTTTATGAGTAACTGTATGTAGCAGACCTGATGACATTCAGACTTTGGTTGATAAATGGCAGGGAACAGTCACTCCACATATGTGCCAAATAATAACCGCCTGTAACAAGATGGAAGTCTGAGCACTTCCCATTGACATTCAACAACACTGTCATTGCCAAATCCCATGCCATCAATAACCTGTGGCCAACATTGACCTGAAACTTCACTAAACTGGCTTTATAAACACCGTGGCTGCAAGTAAGGCGAGGAACAGAAATCACGGACCTGTGGTCTGTCCTCTACCAGAGCACAGTGGCCTCTGAACCCAACCTGAGTGCAGAGGCTTTGCCCCTGACCCAAGTGCTGCAACTGTTTCTGACCAGGGTACAGTAGTTCCAATAAACCTTCCCCCCCCCACTAAATTGAGTACAATAGGCCCCTGAGAGCCCTGGGCTCCAGTTATTGTACTCTATTCTGGGCAAAGGCCAGAAATGCATAGAGTCATAGAGATGTACAGCATGGAAACAGACCCTTCGGTCCAACCTGTCTATGCCGTCCAGATATCCCAACCCAATCTAGTCCCACCTGCCAGCATATCCCTCCAAACCCTTCCTATTCATATACCCATCCAAATGCCTCTTAAATGTTGCAATTGTACCAGCCTCCACCACATCCTCTGGCAACTCATTCCATACACGTACCACCCTCTGCGTGAAAAAGTTGCCCCTTCGGTCTCTAATTCAATTGCCTAAAGTCTGTTCACCATCCACAGGTCACAAGTTAGTAGTGTGATAGAAAAGGTCAGAACAAGTATTTGTATATTTTTTTAGAACAGTTGGATAAATTATTGTTCAGCAAAAGAGTGAAAGTTTATCAAGGATAGGTAGAAATGTGGATTTGAGGTTACAATTAGCTCAACCATAATCTTATTAAATGGCAGAACAGGCAGGCTTGAGGGTCTGAATGACCTGCTCCTAGTTCCTATGACCCTGACACTACTGGTAAAGAATTACAGGGCAGTGACCGTATTGGTGAGACAATGCAGAGTAGCAATAATATTAACCCAACTGGAATGGAAGCAAACCCATCCCTATCAGCTCTCTTCATCTGATGTTTGAAACGGTCACAGTTGTCGGAAGTAACATCGTCTGGAACAAGTCCTTAAGTCCTTGTCCGCTTCTGAAGATAAAAGCACCGATGGCTTACAATATTAAAGGGGAAACCCATGTTAGAAAACACACTGACGTTTGGAGAACATGAGAAAAACCAAATCCACAATCATCAACGGGAAAATGTACTTCGACCGCCCAAAACGAAAATTGTTCGGTTCTCCGACGATACCTCCCTTAACTTTTACCACACAAATGCAATCGTCAACTAAATACAATATTGTTTAGTTGCATCTTGGAGCTGTACTGCTCATTTTCAATACAATAGTCAGTTTGAATTAGCAACCATGTACTAAACTTGACCTCAAACAGCAGTTTTACATTCACAGCAAGCGTGATTGTTTTGGATGTTGTTTGAAACAATTTTGTTCAACTCATATATTTGGATAATAAGATATCCTAAATAACAAGCACAAATGAAAAGTCCCATAATGCGTTGTTTTCGGTTATCCGCTTTAAATAACGTTTTTATTTATTGAGCTTCGTTAGTGCCAAGAACTTGTGAAGATACTGTGGTCCTAGCATAACTGTCCTTAAATACTCCTTAAATATCCAATTACCTCGTCGTTTTTGGTTTAATCGATATTATGGTTACAACTTGTTTCCTGAATTTTCTGATTATAAAACTGACAATTATTTCATATTTTCAAAAGTAATCTTTTTAGTTCAGACGCATACTGTTGCCATTGTTCAGTCAAAAATAAAAAACAATCGTTTATAAATAATTATCCAAGACGTATAGAAATGGATTGATCTTCAAAATACAGCAACCACACACTGGAAATAATAACAAAATATACCTTTCAAACGATTATGTTCACCAGAACACAGAGATAACAATTTCCAGAAGCTATTGTTTGTAGCCACATCACAGACCGAATGAAATACATTAGAGTAAATGGTTGTGGAGACACTGGGTAGCAAATAGGGTATATTTAATCCAGTGAACTCAAGAGTTCCAGTCCTATTTTGGAATAGGAGACAGTTGACTTGATCAGCTGCTACAGTTCACCAAGGTCATGCACCAGCTCCACTTACATATATGTGAATCTCTAGGGCCAAGTCTGCTTTTTTATTTGGAGCACTTGACCTATTATAAGGCATATTACACCAGAAAACAGTGTACGTCAACATGAGCTGCGAAGTCCTATTTGTTACGTATTGTTTTCTGCAAACTCTATGCTGATGAAACGGAGCTCGAGCTGCCTTCCAAAGTCTTCGCACATTCCATCCATTCTCATCATGCCTGGATCTTCGGGCCATCTTACAAAAATGGCTTGCTAGTTCGTAGATATGCATTAATCCGGCTTCATAATAACAAAATAGTTTTATTTTAGTGACTACTGGATAACCTTCAAGAATTAATTTCATTGAAGTAAACGGAATTTTTGTATTAATGTTTGGGGGCAAAATTAATGTGAGGAACGTTCATGTTCATGACAACTCCACAGGAAAGTTTAACGGATTTACTCAGGAGGCAACATCTGCCTATTTTTGTTTGTTTCGTTCTGCGCAGTTGCCTGTTCATTGTGATTCAAACCTGAGTTTTGCAAACTGTGGAGCTTATAATGTGAACCCTGCCCCTTGTCTTTCATGGTTGATGAATTCAAGATTCCCTGATATAAGGTCGGCTGTGTGCTCTAAGGAATTAACATCAAACACCCCCTTAACTTATGTTGAAAGACCAGCACAAATTTGTTCCAGCAAAATTATGTATAGCTAATTTGATTTAGATTTATTGATGAGGTAATAGGAATAAGGGGTTGACGTTGTGTACATCCACCTCCAAAGGCATTTGATGAAGTGCCATATGTTATGACACAGGGTAAACCCCTCTACCAATTTAAACTGGAGACTCAGAAAAGTTGAGCTCAGGCCGTAATCTGTGAAATTTCGAGTGGCAAAGAACTATCGTAAATAGTGACATTTAAGAAAATAAAATAAAATTGTTAAGTCCAAAAGAAAACATTAGACAACACCTACTTACAACTAATTTCTCTTAAACCTATCTTTACCTCCCACTTTACAATACTGGTCTGATAAAAACCCCCATTAAGATTTGCAAAGAAAAATCACATTTCAAAAACAGACATCTGTGTCGATTCTCCTTTGTAGATTTTCCTCTTTAGATGTTCCAGGGTTGTCTTTTCTTCCATGTTCTGCTGCACAAATTTCTTATGGACCGGAACCTTTCAGAGAACTATTCTGCGTGCAGGCCGTTGGTACGTGGCTTTTCTTTGCTGTTCTGGCGAACTGTTCAAAATACCTGATTTTATATACCCCAAACCATCAGACTGACTCATTGGTTTGATGTCATTAGTTTAAACTGATTTTCCAAATTCAAATTTTTTACGTATCATGGCAACATCGCTCCAGCCATTTGTTTCACAACTAAATATTACCTTTTTAAATTTCAGCACACTGTGCTTTGAGTCAGTCCTTGCCAGCTTCCCCGCTCAAAGAGCGGGGAAGCTGGTGCACCTCAACACCTTCATAACACAAATAAACAGGCTAAAAGCAAAGTTAAAACCTGTGGAATAAAAGGAACAGAGGCAGTATGGATAGCAGGATGGGGGGGATGCGAACTGAAAGTGAAGATTATTTTTCCTGCAGTAAACACCAAATTTCCTTTAAATTAGTTTTGGTGCTCAATAATTTGCATGTTTATATTCAACACTTGTTGCTGTACTGTTACTTATTCTACAGAGATCACCCTTTGACATAAATTGACTGTCTGTCTTCCTTCATGTCAAGGCATTCTTTAATTCCTTTCTCGCTCAACATATCTGCCTTCATCTAAAGCATCTATACTATTTACTTCAGCTATGAAGAATAGTTCGTGCCTGCCTCACAATCTTCATAAATCCAATAGAGACAGGATGAATCTGAGGATTTGAGAATTTTGTCTTATACATGATTATGTGTTGACTTAATCTATAAAATTGTAAGTTCTAGTTTTGAACACCGATTAAAAAAGCCTACTCTACCAGATCCCTTTCAGACTAGCTCTTAGTATCACTATTCTAGAGAAAAGTATTCTAACATGCTAAGTCCTTTTGAAACATAACTTCAGTTCTAGTATCATCTTTGTATCTTCACCAATGCTCAGATGTCTACATTTTTGGGGGGACTAAATGCAATGGAATACACTATGAACAGTAGGACTCTAGGAACTACTGAGAATCAGAGGGACCTGGGTGTACATACTCAGATTGTTGAAGGCAGGAGGACAAGTAGTTAAGGTGGATAAGACGACATATGGGATACTTAGCTTTATTAGTCACTGAAGACAAGAACAAAAAAGTTCAGGTGGAGCTGTATAAGACACTTGTTAGGCAACAAATGCAGTTTACATCTAGTTCTGGTTCACATTACATAAAAGGATATGATTGCACTCAAGACGTGGAGACAACTAACCAGAATGTTACCAAGGTGGGAAGATTTCAGCTATGAAGAAAAGCTAGATACGTTGGTGTTCTTTTCCTTTAACAGGGAGGGCTGAAGGGTGTACAAAATTATGGAGGTCACAGGAGGAAGAAAGGACACACTTTTCCCTTAGAAGAAGGGTCAATAAGGCATATTTGAGATTAAGGGACTGGAGGTTTAGAGGAGATTTGAGGAAAAAATGTTTTTACCCAGAGGATGGAGGCTATCTGGAACTATGTCTGAAAGTGTTATAGATGCAGGAATCCTAAGCAATTAAAGCAAAGACATGGGCAGAGTTCTGGAAAGTAGGATTATTTAGATTCTTGATGACCAGGGAGGACAAGAACCAAAGGGCCTTTTTCTGTTTTCTAGCTGTCCACAATTGACTCATCTAACTGTCATATGCAAACCTAGTCACATGGACCCATTTTCAATTTGCACCTCAGATCCCATGTTGGGTTTTCATGCCTTTTTCATTAATTTCATTTAATAACTTCTCCCTAGGAAACACTAATGTCATCAGCAAAAAACTCCTTGCAAAAGCAATCACCATTTTTTTTTTTAAAATTGTGCAGTGTTAACCTTTCTCCTACTTCAACACAAGTGTGGTGGCCAGTTGCCACTGACACTGTCTTAGGCTCCATAAACTCCATTGTCTTAGGCTTCATTCCATTTCTCAGAACAATTTTCAGAGCCATAAGGAGCTTAATACACATCTTGTCTAAGTTCTCTATGCCAAATGTTTTTAAGCAGCATATTTATCAGAAAGAAAAGCAAAAAAGAAACCTGACACTCACTCTTCAGAGATTTGGGATTTTCTAATAAATCTACTTATTAATAACAGACTTTTATTAAGCATAAGTCATTGTAGGAAAATGTAACAGCCAATTTGCATGTCAAGCTCTCACAAATAGAAAATTAAGAAATTGACCAATGATGACATTTGTTAATGGACAAACATTGGCTTGTACTCAAGAATATTTTCCATTTGTGCTCTGAGATATATTACAACTTATCTAATAGATAGCAACTCTCATTTCAGCACTGGAATTTCACAACAAATGTGCGCTCAAATTTAACCCATAGCCTTCTAAATCAGATATGGAAGTGCTGTCGCTAAGCCAAAAAGTCTTTCAATTCAATAATACAAGCTTCCTTTACATTGTCTCCAACAATATTGAATGATAGGAGATGCATGTCACCCCTGCAAACAGTCTTTTGCCATAATAATGAACTGTTGCAAAAAGCCTGAAATGTAATACCAAATTACCAGAAATTCACTACATTAACCAGTTCTAATCTTCTGAATTCTTCAGATAAATTTGAAGTGCAAGCTGATGGAATGCACTGCCTGCAGGTGTGATGGAGGAAGGCTTAATTGAGGCATTCAGGAAGGCATTAGATGCTTATTTGAATAGAAATACTGTAATGAACAAAAGCTATTTGGAAGCATCAAAAGATTAGCACTCGGCAATGATGCTCATTTGAAGAGCCAGTACATGGCATGTTAGGCTGAATGGCCATCGTCTGCAACACAAAAACCTGTGATTAGAAGCGAAGAGCTTCACCATCCAATAATATCACACAAATATGCTTAGAAATAGTATTTTATTACTGCAATGACAGATTTTCAACAATAGCTAAACTTATGGTGTTGCTGACAGTAGACAAAGTTGGTGAATAAACAGTATAGTCTATACAATGATTGTTAGCTTTTAATATCAAGAATTGATAAATCATTAATACTCAATTATTTCAAGATTGGATAGACAAGGTAATTTGTTTAAAAGATTTGAAGAAAAGGCAACTTTGCTGAAGTGAAATCCTGTTTTTTCTTACAGTAATGTAAAATTATTGACTACTTTTTGATCAAACCTACTTCTAAACTGTGCCACAGGTTTTTAAGAATGGAACATTATTTGATCATTCATATTGCTAGCTGTGTCACCTCTTTCACATGTGGTCGAAGAGGATTCAAATCCACCAGTAATGCTGCAATGCTCATAATATTCCACTGTTCTCCATCCAAAACAGCTGAAACATTGAATGACTCAATCAGAATTCCAGCTGAAGCAAGCACACCTGGAAAAAAAAAAGTCAGCAATTTTATTTTCACCTAACGCAGTCAACTATATGACAATGCTAAAATTAGTCAAGTTGATATTTTAAGTAGATCACGAAACATTTTAAAACCAACTGTTCTTGTGGACAAAAATAGATCACACAACAGAGCAATTCAGTGGAAATGCAGCAGGCACAATATTTTGAAGGGATTTTAAAAGGATGAAAATATACAAAAAATTTTGAAAAAGGCAACAGAACTTTCAGATAGCAATGGATTATTGTCTGAGAGATAGATTGGCATTTGAAAATATTTTGGGAAAATATTTCAGGACTAATGAAATGTGACAAAAAAAGGGATACAGAAGTTAGCTTGTTTATAAATACCAGATCATTCCCTACCAACTCTCAGGAATTCTGAGAAGGCACCTTAACAATTAAATCCATACCTTTCTCTAACTTTTAAAGAGCTCAACAAAGTTTCTCATGTGAGACTAGTAAGAATAAAGTAAGGCTCATGGGTACAGAGAACAAGTTGTCTGCATTGTTTTCTGTTGATAAAACAAATGTTCAGCCAGAGTGTAATTCTCATTAAAAAACTTCAAAAATTTCAATTAACCTAACATTTTTCATATCCTCAGGATGTCTCAAGAGTCTTTACAACCATAGATACTCGCTGTCCCTTGATTCGAGGGGTGGCTACTGAGGGTTGCATGTTTCTACTATAGCACTTTCAGGACTGAATAGGCCAATTTGTGATGCATATATCTTTGGGAACATGATGCATGGCATCCCAGAGGTAGTGGGATTCAGTTTACAGGACTGACTTCATTCACCTTCTTTGTCATTACTAAGGTATTTGGAGTTAAAGCATGATGCAGTTTGTGGACAAGTTTAGCCATTTTGTTTTAGCAACATTCAAGAGTGGGCTGAATTTCAAATATGCAAAATTGGAAATTGAGATTGACCTGCAAAACACAGTGGGTAATGACACTGCAGTCAGATGCAAACTGCTGCTTATATATGACTAAAGTGGTTAGTTTAGGTATTGCATAGAGATGACTGAGGTTAAAGACTTTCCTATCTAGTTAAAATTTAATACTCACCACAAGGCAGTTTTTATTTCAGAAAATGAATAGCCACTGTCAGTTAGTTGTTAGTCGTACTGAGGTTACTTGACACTGGTTTTAAGATCTCTTCTAGACAGTTGCAGGATTCTGATTATTAGAGTGCATGACCATGGTACTTTTAAAATGTAGTCAACTGTTCTAATGTAGTAGAATGCAGCTGCCAATCTGTGCATAGTAAAGTCCCACAAATACCAATACACAAAATGTTCAGTTAAATAGTTTAATTACGTTAATTGATGGAGAATATAATAACCAGAAAACCAAGAACATTTCTGCATTTCCTAAAGCAGTGTCATGCAATCTTTCGTGTCCAGCCCACACTAACATCTCATTCAGTACAGCACTGGCTACCAAGATGCTATAATCAGACTTGCATTAAGTATCAGACAAGATACGTTAGATAAACTATTTCCACTGGTTGGGGATTCTAGAACTAGAGGACAAGCCCTTCAAGACAAATGTTAGGAAGCACTTTTACATACAAAGGGTGGTAAATGTTTGGAACTCTCTTCTGCAAATAGTAGCTGATGCAGGCTCAGTTGTCAATTTTAATTTGAAGATAGATACAGTTTTATTAAGCAAAAGTAGTAAGGGATAAGGGCCAAAAGAGGGTATATGGAGTTAGGCCATAGATCAGCCATGATCTCATTCAATGTTGGAACATGATTAACGGCTGAATGGCCTTCTTTTCCCATGTTCCTAGAAGATGATAATTTTGAACTCGTGACTTTTTCCCTATAGTACGCTATTATGTAGCCAATGGGTTTATATGGATGTTGGCCAATTGTATATTGATAAGTGTTATATAATGCATTACAGATGGAGAGAGAGCTGTAGCATTTTCGGAAGTATAGTATTCAGTTTCACATGCTCAAGGTATCCTGAAGTATTTCACAGCCAATTATTTGCTTTTTGATCTGTGGTTTTGTCAGTAAATGCCAGAGTCACATTGTGACAAGTTCCAACAAAACAGTAAGTGAAAGGAATGATCTGTTGTTCTATTTTAGTAGTGTCGATTGAAAGAATGGCTTGGCTACAGCACAGAATTCTGCTCATTAATATATATGGTATCTTTTAAATTCACTGGATAGATTATAGGCTCAATTTAACATCCCACAAGGATACGGCATTTCCAAAAATACAGTCCTGCATTGAGCACATGATCTCAGCCAAAGACAGGAGCAAATACTAAGTCCATGACTTCCTATTGAATCTTGCATAGTTCAATTATACCTAAGTAATATTTTAGTGGGGAGTGGATAAAAGGAGGGAATAAATGACAGCTCATAATAGGCACCTCTCTTTTGGGGAAGTTTGGTCAAATTCCTGACCAGATTTGATTTTTACCCAAGTTATGAAATCCACGGAAAGGGGAATAGTAAGGTAATATCAAATCTTTAGTAATGAAACCCTGCAGAAGCTACATGAGGCTTACTACCTGAGAAAGCAGAAGTTGAACCTAACCAAGTCCAAATAGTTCCAACTGGAACTGCTAGGAATTTGCAAGATGTGCATTTTTTTTTACTGGACTGGTTAAGAAAGGGCACAATGTTGAGTAAAATGAGTAAACAGTTCTGACTTTCAAAGGGGATAATTGCCCAAATCTTCTATAATTCTGTACCGATAACCCCATCCCAACCCAAAGTGTTCCAGACCTGGCTTTACCAGATCCCGCACTCTAAAATGCCCTGGACTGTACACAAGCTCTCCTCCCCTCACTACTCTGGACTGACCTGCTCAGTCCAGGTCCAGATAGCCCACTGAATACTTCCACCCCAAACACAACTCCCCAGCATCACTCCACAACCACTTACTCAATTACTCTGCTACCCCTTCCAGTCTGCCACTCTACCAACTGTGTCGCCCTACACCTTATTTACTTACCTCATCAGCAATTGCCCTATCAACCTAACTGACTCATTCATTCACTAACACTGCAAAGCTGTTTAGACATCCCAGTTGTTCTGCACCATTTATGTTACTAAATGAATTAACTTACCACTTATGGCAGTTACTGCTGTAAAAAGGGGCACGGCTCACCTTAATTCAGGATTCAGTTGCATTAAAGATATGTTGTGCATCTCTTTTTTGCTATGTTTCCTAAACATTGACTTTATTCCCCTTCTTTAAGCTAAGCAAGGCTGTTTGCATCTTGGTGTTTTGTTCGATGCTGTCTTGGTCTACTGAACCCATAACCATCTCCACAAAGAATCACTCCTGCTTTTGTAACATCACTCATTTTGAGCTCTCCATTCATTCTTGAAAGCCTTTCCAAGTGTTCATCACCAAAAGGCTCAAACATTGCAATGCAATCCTGGCTAGCTGTCCATCCTTTGCACTCATCTAAAACATTGTTGCATCATGTCTTATTGTTTCACCACACTTACAGTTGCTAACTCCCAATTTACCAAAACATCCATTTTAAAAATTCTCATGCTTGTGTTCTAATTCCTTCATCGCCTTTCCCCACCCTATATTTATAACTTCATCCACCTGTACAACAATCCAAAACACCCTTCCTACAACACTTAACTTCTTATGGATACTCTTTTCCTTCACTATCATTGAAGCATGTTCTTTCAGTGGTCTAAGCCCCAAATTAACTGTGTTTCTGTTTGTCCATCTCTCTTTTCCTTTGAGACACTTGATAAAGTCTCCCTCTGACCAAAAATTTAGTCTGTTGTACTTGCCAGCAAAGCACCATAGAATAATTTGCTACATTAAAAGGAACTACATTCATGCAAGTTGTTAATGAGGCTGTAGCTGTTCTCTGTTACAAAGATGTGGGTGTGCTGTACCTTTAAGTTAAAAGCTAGCAGAATTACCTGACAGCACCAAATGTTCTGATTAAGATACAATGTAACATGTGGTCCAGCTACTGGGGTAGATAGTCTCTAGGCAACCATCTACCCTAACACGGATTGGAACTTGGCCAGTTTAAATTATACCCCTAAAAATACCACATTCCAATCAAGTTTGAATTTAATATATTGACAATCTTAAAAGCCAATGACAATCCAGTGCTTTGGGGATGGGGGGGGGGGGGTTAAGACTGGGGGAAATTGAACAGTTAAGAGGAGAACTGCCACACCACCAGCATGTAGAGACTGCCTGAAAAATAGCTCCCTTAAAAAAAAAAGGTACCTTTATCAATCAGTAGCCTATGAAAGGGAAATCTCTTAGAAAGAAATAAGACCGAGGAAGATACAAAGAGAAAATTTGACATCTGGCTGGTTTTGAAAAGATTTACCAAAAGTTCAAGTTATTTTTATTGGGGGGGGAAAAAGTTGAGGGAGAGGTGGTGTTATCAGACTAATATTATGGAAGGGAAGATAAAAAGATAGGTTAGAGGAAGGAGTTGTAAATAGTTATTAGTTAATTATTCTGTTATACTTTAAGAAATAAAGTTGTTAATTTGTACTTGAAATAGTTCTTGGCCCCTCTAATTTTCATGGGATAAATCTTTTCTGTATTGCTGGTTTAAAATTAAGCAGGAGGGTTTATCCCGTGTCGTAACATATCTCAGTGGAGACCAGGGATTGAACTGGAGATATTTTTGTGCTAGAAGATTCACCTATTTACTTAATAACATTGTATAAGATAGCTAGTACCTGCAAAGATTAGCTCACGTGAACTAGGCTTTGCCACTCAGGATAGGAAGGACATTGGTTAGGCCACTTTTAGAATACGGTCTTCAATTCTGGTCTCCTTGCTACAGTAAAGATGTTGTGAAACTTGAAAGGGTTCGGAAAACATCAATGTTGCCAGGATTGGAGAGTTTGAGCTATAGGGAGAAGCTCAATAGGCTGGGGCTATTTTCTCTGGAGCACTGGAGACTGAGGTGTAACCTTATAGAAGTTAATAAAATGATGAGGGGCATGGGCAGGGTTAATCATGTAGGTCTTTTTCCCCTGAGGAGAGAGAGTCCAGAACTAGAGGGGCATAGGTTTAAGGTGAGGGGGGAAAGATTTAAAAGGAACCCAAGGGTCAAGCAGAGGGTGTTGAGTGTTTGAAATAAGCTGCCAGAGGAAGTGGTGGAGGCTGGTATAATTACAACATTTAAAAGGCATGTGGATGGGTATATGAATAGAAAGGGTTTAGAGGGATATGGGCCAGATGCTGGCAAATGGGATTAGATTAATTAGGATATCTGGTCAGCATGGACGATTTGGACCAAAGGGTCTGTTTCCGTGCTATACAGCTTTATGACTTTTTCGGAGGCTTCCAGCTTTGGAGTTTGGGCCCAGAAATGCAATAATGGACATTTACAAAAACACAAGTGTAGGAGGTAATTGCCGTTTTTCAAAGATTTGGGTCACAATATAATAGCATACTAAGCAGGTCAAGTTGTGACTCTGAAAACAGCCCTGAATGAATGTGCTGAAAACACTAAACATAGTTATGATATTTTCTAGCACGAACAAATTCAACATTGCTAGTCTCTGTCCCAATCTCCAACCATGCAGCATTTCATCTTAATGCTAATTCAACCCTTAACGTACTCTATTTGCAACTCCAAGGAGGATAATATATTAAAAAACTTCTAGCCTCAGCAAGTTTTTGAATTAACACTTGTAATACTGTGGTCAGGCAACACCTATTGAGAAGAAACATTTCATTGTTTCATATCAATGGTTATAAGTGAAAGTTTTTCACTTTCTCACTTATGTTGTGTAACATGCTTAGTTTCTTTCCAAGAATGTTGCCTAACCTGAACACTTTTGGTCTTTTGTTGCTGCTTAGGGAGGATAATGAAGTTGAATAGAACTCCAGTAGAGCAACTGTTTTCATTATAATGCTGTACCTTAACATAGAAACAGAAAATAGGGGCAGGAGTGGGACATTCAGCCTATCGAGCCTACTGTGCCATCTTAATGGCATTTCCGTGCTCTCCTCATACCCCTTGACACCTTTAGTGTCTAGATTTTTCTTCTAGAATGTATTCAGTCACATGGCCTCCACAGCCTAATATGATAGAGAATTGCATAGGTTTACCACCCGGTGACTGAAGAAATTCCTCATCTCAGTACCTGTACATCTTGAGAACGTGACCTCTTGTTCTAGACACCTGAAGTCTGGGAGAACAAACCACTCTACCCAAACCAGTCAGAATTGCATACATTTCAGTCAGATCTCCTTTCACTTTTCTAAACTCCAGTGAATACAGCCTCAAACCAATCTCTTCATATGATAGTCCTGTCACCTCAGGAATCTGTCTGGTAAACTATTGCTGCACTCACTACTGTAAAAGAGGCCAAAATACTGCACATAATATTCCAGGTTTGATCTCATCAAGGTCCTGTACAGATGCAAAGAGAGTTCTTTGCTCTTGTATTCCAGTCCTCTTACAATAAAAAGCCCAAAATATCATTTGTCTTTCTAACTTCTTGCTACATCTGCATGCTCATTTTCAGTGACTTTAGTACAAGGACTTCCAGATCCTTTTCTGTACCAACATTTCCCAATCTATTCTAATTAAAATAATTTTCTGCCATGATGTTTTTCTCAAGTAGGAAACTTCACAATTACCCAATATTATATTGCATCTGCCAAGCATTTTAATCTAGCATTAGTCTAAATCATCTTGAAGCCTCTTTGCATCATCCTCACTAATCAATCCAAACTAATCGTGCACCAGAAAACTTGGAAATTTTACATTTGATTCCCTCATCCAAATCATTGATGTATATTCTGAACAGCTGGGGCCCCAAGCAGTTCTCTAGTACCCCATTTGTTGTCTCTTTCCACTCTAAAGAGTGGATTCTTACTTATGGTTACTATCTTTCCTGCATGTTGCACAACTGCCAATCCATGCCAGTACATTATCCCTAACCTCAGAATCAAAATTTTGAACACTAACCTTTTACATGGACTTTATTAAAAGCTATCAATTCAAATAAACATTAGTTCTCTTGAATTTATTCTACTGCTTATGTTTTCAAAAACTTTAAGTTTGGCAAATGTGTTTCTAAATGTTAATTCAAGTACCAATATAGAATAGTAGATCTTCTACAGATTGAAAAAACCTTAAATAGTAAGAAGGTGGTTTTAGGTTCGACAGGGCATATATACTGTGCAAAGATGCATTTCTTATTTAACATTAAATGTAAAATTAAGTATTAGTTAATTTATCCACTTCAAGGGCAATTAATGAAAACAAATATGGACAACTACAGATGCTGAAATGTCAAAGGCAATAAGAGATTCCACAGAAGTAATAGCTGCATTGCTTACCTACAACAGATGCCAAATTGTGAGGATTTTGTGCAGACTTATAAATCAATAGGTTTCCCTTGAGGGGAACTACTTTTCCAAATACTGCTCCATCAATTTCCAGTAGTACAGGAACACCTGCTTGTACGGAGCCCACAAATTTATGTGAAGCACCAGAAGTTGAAATTTCCAGTGCACATTCGTCAGTTGAAAATTCTGAAGTTGAGTCGCTGTGCTTAATTGTTATCTGCAAGAAAGATCATTTACATAATATGTTCATTAGGACATCACAAAATTCTTTATGATCAATGATTATTTCATAGGGAGGCATAGCAGCCAATTTGCAAAGATTCCCCCAAGCAGCAATATCTGTTAAAAGATAATTCATTTCAGTAGTGATGTGAGATTGGGAAGGTTGGCAAGGAGCACCAGAAAAAGCACTATTCTTACTCAAATTCTGCCACAAGATCTTTTCTGACCAGCAAACAAATAGAACCCCTATTTCCATACTGCATTCAAAAGATGGCACCTTCAAGTCACCCTAGAATTGGCATCAAGTCCATAGTGCAATCTGATCCCAATTTAAATTTTCAATTTGAGATGAGCAGAAACTTCAAATGTGAATTTAATAAAGACTAAACAACTTCAAATTATTTTCTCTTCTGAATATTTTAGATTTGATAGATTTCAAAACAAAGAATTTTAAACATCTCCATGTGTAGAACAAGCTGGTTCATGGAATGAAACACTTTTGTATTTAACATAGATGATGAAATTTGATGCAGAGTGCGACTAATATTGCAGGGCAAGTTAAAATACTGGTTCGTGAAATGGCTTGAGCAATCTGTTACAATCCAACAAATCATCTGACCAACCTATACAGATAATGAAGTGTTATAGACTACAATTTGCTAAAGCCTCACAATGAAAGATGCAGTGTCTCTTTCATAACTTAGAATGAACTACAACTGTGTTATCTGGAGGTTGTGGTTATCGTTGTGTAATTTAATGTTCTGTCCTTCCTTATTTTCTCTGATGATCCCCATGTCAGGTGCCCATCTACTCAGAAGAAATAGAATGAAACTTGTTAAAATGCCCGATATTATTTATTCCCTTATCACAGCCTTGTTTTATCCTATAAGGAACACTACCATGAAACAAATAGAAGACAGTTCAAATGAGAGGGATACATGATTGTACAATGGCATTAATCACTTTTCTGCTTTGATGTCCTACCAATAATGGCTGTGCCTCCAGCTGCCCAGGCTCGAAGCTCTGTGTTCCTTCACTAAAGCTCTCAGCTTCTGTCTTTCTTTCAAGATGCTCCTTAAAACTATCCTTCAGACTAAGATTTTTAGCCTCCAGTCCTACTATCAAAAAGTAGGTTAAAAAGGTGCTACATAATTACAAAATGCTTTCCCTCATGTTAATCATCAGCTAGAGTTGTAAGACAAACTAACCATTATTTGCAGATGTACTCAATACTTTCACTGATAATATACAGCGTTCTGGAGAGGAAATACATGGGCTGCAAAGTGGATTAAAAAAAAGCAGTAATGCACACTTGTGGCCTTTGATTCCTCTAAAGTTATCCCAAAACTCTATATTGCAAACTCACTCCAAAACAATTGATGTGATGCTACACCACAGAACACATTTGTAGCTTAGCCCTCTAAAATTTAATCTTGGGCTTATGAGTTGCTGGAAGCTCCAAGCTGACCCTTTAGCCAATGGACTGCATATTTTCCAATTCATCATCACTTGTTTCTTCTCAGTTATGTTCTCTGCTTCACTAATTAAGATTGCGGTAGAAGTCTAGATGTTTGAATGCACTTTCTACTGTATGAACGGATGACACAGAATGCTCCAAGTTGCTCAATTAAATCTAGATATTGGTCTTTGCCATTGGCCTCTTCTGGGAACCTAAAGTAACAGGATAACAACACATGAAACAAGATATTAGATTAGATTACAGCGTGGAAACAGGCCCTTCGGCCCAACAAGTCCACACCGACCCACCGAAGCGAAACCCACCCATACCCCTACATTTACCCCTTACCTAACACTACGGGCAATTTAGTATGGCCAATTCACCTAACCTGCACATCTTTGGACTGTGGGAGGAAACCGGAGCACCCGGAGGAAACCCACGCAGACACGGGGAGAACGTGCAAACTCCACACAGTCAGTCGCCTGAGGCGGGAATTGAACCCGGGTCTCTGGCGCTGCGAGGCGAGGAATTCATAGCTTGTGTGGAAAGATACTTTAAATTTTAGGCAACCCACCTACTCCCTGACCTGCAAATATTGCTGTTTCTGCAAGCTCATGGAAAAATGACACACCGGAAAGAGAAATTCATCCAACCAAATATCCAAGGTTCTTCAAGATTCCATTCACCAAAACTAAATGGTTAGACTGAACTTACAGTTTTTCAATACCTGTGCATGCAGTGCACAAAGTGTTTATTGCCACATGTAACAACTGTGATAGTAGCAACACATCATGCTCTAGTTAAGGGCATGGGACCGGTGCAGTCAGCCAGTTGTCAAAGTACTATGTAATTTTTTGACGATTCTATTCCAAATACAAATTGAAGTACGGGTACACAATCCTTTATCTGAAATGCTCGGGACCAGCTGGTTTTTGGAAGTTTGAGAGTTTTGGAATAAGTGACAGTTCAAAGGAAAAAAGAACACAAGCATAGACTATTTTATAAACTGAGAAAATTCATAAAGC
The DNA here is from genome assembly GCF_004010195.1 of Chiloscyllium plagiosum. Taxonomy (NCBI): domain Eukaryota; kingdom Metazoa; phylum Chordata; class Chondrichthyes; order Orectolobiformes; family Hemiscylliidae; genus Chiloscyllium; species Chiloscyllium plagiosum. Next base: position 49,922,181 of record NC_057716.1, on the reverse strand, counting down.
CAAAGTACAAAGGGATCTGGGAGTGCTAGTACAGGATTCTCTAAAGGCTGACTTGCAGGTTGAGTCTGTGGTTAAGAAAGCAAAAGTAATATTGCCATTTATTTCAAAAGGGTTGGAACTGGAATGGTAGGCCTAACATACGATGAACCACTGAAGATGCTGAGATTGTATTTGTTAGAGTTCAGAAGGTTGAGGAGAAATCTAATACAAACTTACAAGATAATGCATGGCTTAGAAAGGGTGGATGCTGGGAAATTGCTTCAGTCAGGCAGGGATACTAGGACTCGTTGGCACAGCATTTAAATTAGAGGGGGTCAATTTAAAACGGAATTGAGACGACATTTCTTCAGCCAGAGAGTGGTGGGCCTGGGGAATTCATTGCCACGGAGCACAGTGGAGGCCAGGACGTTAAATGTCTTCAAGGCAGAGATTGATAAATTCTTAATTTCACAAGGAATTAAGGGATATGAGGAGAGTGCGGGTAAATGGCATCGAAATGCCCATCAGCCATGATTGAATGGCAGAGTGGACTCGATGGGCAGAATGGCCTTCCTTCCACTCATTTCTTATGGTCAACGGTGAAATTGTAAACAAAAAATTTTCCTGAACAGTAGACTCAGTGTAACAGGCCCTGAAACAGACTGGAGGCCTGCCAGTGCTGGGCCACACCCCCCCCCCTCCCCCCACATCACATCTGAGCGACATGCATTGAGTGTGTGTGGGTTGGGTTAACTGTTTGCACACCAAACAACCTTGTTAATGAGATAAAAATTTCAAAAACCTTTGGATTTTGGATAAGTGGTTGTTTATCTGTACTGATGAAATGCCTTGTACACCAACTTGTTAGAAAATTAAGCTAAAATGTACACAAAAAACTTTAGCAGCTACAAGAAAAACTCCTCTTCAAATCTGTCATGTTTGGTGAATAGGAGAAATAGCATTTACTCTTCCAACCGCCTGCATTGATGCTACTTGGTCACTTTGCATTATCGAAGAAAAACATCAGCTTTAAAAAGGACCACAACCATCTATCTTTAAGCGGTTTCATTAAATTGAGGTTTTGAATGTTCGTTGCAGCCATTTCTCTCTATCAGAAACAGACAATCAAAGACAACCAGTGTTAAAAAGTTGCTGGCACAGGAGAGCCTGCTCTTTTAATCTGCATACAAACAAATTCAGCAGGTCTGGCAGCGTCAGTGGAGAAAAACAGTTATAGTTTTGAGTCCAGTAACAAATTAGTTGAATTATTTCTGTTTCAAATCTCCAGCCTCCAAGTTGTTGGCTTTCTTTTAATCTGCATCATGGAGAATCCAAGCAAATAGTACACATCATGGGTGGTCAGTATCTAAGTTTTCAGGTAGCAATTATACTTCAGTAAGCTGGTAACTGGAAATGCACTCCAAAACCATACTATTAATCCAGTCTTAAGTTTAGAAAATAGTTTTTCTGACCACAAACACAATTCATCACGAAATGTACAGGAAACGCAAAAGATTATTATGAACATTTGACAACCTGAATTAAAAACAGTTAAAACAATAGGTGTTATTTTCATGAAGAATGAAAAAAAAATCCAACTTACATCCAGTCCTGCTTCTTTTGCAAACAGGGATGCATTGATGAGGTTGACATTGTTTTCCAAATCTCCTTTAAGCCATCCTACCGCCACAGCTGAGGCAACACAATTCCCAGCATTTTTCAAGAATGTTCCTTAAAAGTTACAAAACAGCTACATAATAATCATATTCCTCTAAAAAAAAAAATCAGTTTTGTTTTTATGCCCTCTGCTGCAACCCAAGTATCCTTCTGCTCCAATCTCAATTTTAATATTTGTCTTAAATTTGCAAGTCAAACAGTCAAAGGCATTAGATTTGTTTTCTTTCAACAAGTCCTGGAAGCTGAGTAAATACAGTCAAAAAGAAAATCAGTTAGGGAAAATATTATTGACTATTCCACACAATACAGATTAGAAAACCAAATCATCCAGGAATCTGCTCTGTCTTATAACTGAAAACTTGATCCTGGGCAAATTTAATTGTAGGCAACTACTTCAGATACAGTAAAACCTCAGCTCAGCTATGACCAGCACAAAAGTTTTAGGTAAACATTAAGTCGGACATCTTTGATCCCAAAATAAGTGACAGTGTGCTTAAATTCTGGATTCAGGTTAGGAGCCAGAAAGTATAACAGACTTAAACGACTACTTATAGCTAGGACATGCCACATTCTCGTACATCAATTCCCTTTTAACATTAATGTCATTACTTCAATGTAAACAACGAACATACAGCCCTTCCAAAATGGTGCAGAGCTCTTATTAAATAAAAAGGGGTTGCTGACAATGTATGTCCAAGTTGTGTTTTTACCTTGTGTTGTAACTTGTACATTGATTTTACCATTTCCTTGTCCAGTACATGCTTTCGCCACCAAACCTAGTGCTTCCCCAAGCTGGATCCAGGGTTTGGTTTCAGGGGCCATTGCATGGCTAACAGCGTGGGCATTAATCTAACAAAGGACATAGAACAATGTCAAATCTAACATTAAAAATAAAGTAATACCAACTCACACAAGAAAATTGCCCAATATAAAATCAGAGGCTAATACACTAAGTTTTACAGTGAAGTTCAAATATTTTATAACACTTCAAAGGTTTGAAATAACTATTTAATGCTTTAAGCAATATAAACTTGTAAACCTTTATGCTTCCCTTTGTGTTAATGCTTTTATTGAATGACATTTATTGCAAGACATTTTCCTTTCAGTTTTACTATGTAATTTCCCGGTTTAGAATGCTTAAATAACACAGCAGCTTTGCTACATACCACTCCAACTAATGACTTGCCAGTCACCATGTCCACAATTTGAGTTGCAATGTCCTTTCCACAGCGTTTCTGGGCTTCATGGGTGCTGGCACCTAGATGTGGACAACTGACTACATTTGGATGTTTCACGAGAGAAAGATTCTTAGGGGGTTCCTGAGAGCAACAAAAAAAAGTACAAAATTTTAAAATGAGAAATGCAGGATTCTTTATTTGCATTGTTTGATGGTTGAAATGCAATGAAAATTGTTATCTGCGATACAGATAAAGCAGTATGCACGCCAGTTGAAAATATCAAATGTTTACCAGCTCAATCCAGATAACAATAGAAATGCATAACTCAGAACAAAGTTACATTGAATATAGTCAGCAATTCTCAGTTTCAACAACTTTTTCCTTGATACGATGTCAGTCATGCAAAACCTTTAGGGTTTTTTTTAAAAAAGCTGTCTATATACAACTTTGCCTTGTCTGCTCATTCAACCCTACTGCAAATATGCAAACATTAGAGAAATGGCTGAACTCAGCATATAAGCTTGCTGTAGCCATGTGATTTGCTGGATTCAAGCAACATATAGGAAACTTCTTGTCTAATTTGTCATCAAGGCGTGAACCTCTACACAGACTCACCGCTAAAGATAGGCAGTAGTTGGGAGCAGAGGAAAAAAAAATACACCTTTCCCCAGAATCAAGCAACAATTGATGACAACCAGTATTCCAACTAATTATATTTTCATCTGCTTGGATTTCAGATCCATAGGCAGAAGCAACATCTGAAAGTCAATGCAGTGCATGGCTGTGCCATTCAATTTGAGAATGTTGCTGTGGTACCAAGACAAATGATAGAACTCATCTTGCTGCTTGATACAGGTAAGGCAAGACTTGGTAAAAAGTTTATGCAGCAAGGATAACCAGATGGATCTTCATTCACAGTATTGATGCCGATATTACACTAATTGTGAAACAGCACCGAGCTATTGTCTTTACTGTGAGCACTTTAATAAATGCTTGTTTGGGACCAAGTGTTACTGAGAGCCTCTGCAAAGCATCTTCCTCAAACTGGTTTCTATTTGCTTCGAAGTATGTTACTTTGCTTGCAGCCATATCATCTTGACATGACAAACAAGGGAAATTAAATTAAATTGCTAACCCACTGCCAAGTGCAGCACTCCCTGTGGAGAGAGTTGAGGTTAAGACAGTGTATGAAAACTTCCCAATTAAACAAGCGGCAACACCTTGACATGCACTGCAAGTCATCAACTCAGCAATGACATTGCTTGTTTTTCAGATTCAAACTACACACCAAGTTACAAGGTCTTCTAGTGTTGCTGGAAGTGGTGATGCAAGGGTGGCATTACAGCATCATGGTCACAATGGTTGCTAAAGTACGAATGATACAGAGGTGGTGTGATAGCCTAAGATTGCCTCTTGCACAAAAGGAAGAATCATTAGCCCAAGTAGTTGACAGGAGAGATGTTAAAGCACATCCATGCAAGCAACCAAGGAATTGAGCTTCCTGGGTAAATGAGAGATTAAAGGACCATATCAGCCAGTGATCCAGCCTGATATCAATTACCAAGTTAATCAACTAAAGAACCATTACTATAGATAAAGCTTGGAGTGGATCTCTTCACTTCCACAAGAACAAATTATCTTGTCACTGTCAATGACGATCTGGATGTTAACCAATATCAGTGAAAATATACTTTAGTCACTGAGGCATTCCAGACATTGAGGATCATGTGTTGAATGACAATTTACAAATGAAGAATTTAGACACTTGATAAATAATTGGGATATGCAGCACCATATATTATCTCCACACTATCTCCAGTCAAATGGAAAGATTGAGGCAACCCTCTGCCCTGCAGCTCTTCCCAGTATTCACTGCTCTTAGGTATAAAATCCCACAATGAACCTGAGCCTATAATGGATGCACTACCATCAGCTGTCACTGCTTCCAATTGGCAATGATGAGCCACTAGCCTTTGATTAGTTTGCAGCATTCTGCTGTAAAGGACGAACACCATTGTTGTATTCAATTATGAAAAGCCACTTAAAATTCCTGAAATCCATTTAGTTCCTTCAGGTCTCCATCACAAAGGAGGCTTCCCCAGAGGTTTGGTGACTGATGGATATAATCCTATTGGCCTGACAAGGGCCTGGTTGTTGACTTTGTTGCTCTTCCACAGGTGTACCAGACTTGCTGAATTTCTCCAGCAGTGTGGTTATTTCAGATTTCCAGAATCTGCAGTATTTTGCTTTTATCACAAGAGAATGTCTAGTAATCAATAATTACATCTTGATTATTCTTTATAAAATATATTGGCAAATTAGTGTGGTAAATTAATGTAATTAGCAATATTTTAATTCTTTGATTAAATGGGTATTTAGGTTATAATAATCTTTTGTATTCTGTTTAGATAGTAAGAGAAAATGAGAAAGGGAGAAAGAATGCTGAAGTAGACCATTAATGCTGTGTAAAAAAAAGGTCAAGGATTTTGTCTTGCATTCTAAGGAAGTACTACAGTGAAGGAAAAACATTTACACAGTGGAGAGGAATGTGCTGACACATTGGCAAATGAATCCTAGTAGAGGCCAACACAGGGCATTTCTTACATTTAAAATACACAAAGGTCCAATATTCACTATTTTGTGTGTTTGAAAACAGTACTTTGATTATCTTTCTTAAAAATAAGCCAATCTCCTACCCAGCAAAGACAGCATAGAGTACAAGTTCTGCTCAGTATAAGAGCCACCACTAACAGAATGCTGCTTCAAACAATAAAGGAATAAATAATGTGGTATATGTGAACTGTATATCCAAAGACTGGCAGATTGTATCAAACTACATTGTTCTGTCTCTTTGAAAGGTGCTGACTCTACCAAAGCAGCCCTAGCTTGCAAAACTCAGGTGTCCAACATTAGATCAGATTCTGCAAGCAAAACAACATCATGAGTTACATGAGTGTGCAAAGACATATGCCAACAACTAGCTTATTAATACACAGGTATCTATTTCTTGAGAGATAAAGATCATATACACACTGCCTGTTTCAACTTGCCAAAAATAGGTCTCGGCCATTCTCGGATTCATTTCTCAGGGCAACACCAAGACTAATCAAAGCTAACCTCCAATGATTAAAATTCAAAGTTTGACAATAAACTGTTAATCATCATTGAGTTCATGCATCTCTGGACAGAGTAGGTCTAAAAAAAGTTAACAAACAGTGAAATTCACAGCTGACCTTTGAAGAACCGGTGTGGGACAGCTCATAACACAGGAACAGATAAGTGCATAGTTTTTAATGTGTAGTGAGTAGAGGGGGTTCTTTCTTGATTATGTTTTATTGAGATCGGTCTCTTCATTAAATTTAAAAAATCTAAACCACAAGTACTAAGTTAGCCTGGAGCACTGTCTTTTTCTTAAAAAAAAGAGTAAAATGATGGTGCTATTTTTCTGGGTCTACAGATTGTGAAAGAGTGAGGATGGCCTTTAGTAGAGTGGAGTGATGTGCTTTTCCTGTCGGATGTGGAAGTTTAGTGAGAGTTTCCATGTTATTGATGATTGTGTCTGTAGACAGTGTCTTTGGTTGCAAATCCTATCAGATCACATGAATCAGATGAAGTGGCAGTTACAGGCAATGAGGAATTTACAAGAGCAAGGGGGTGCGATGAATGGCAGTTATTGGAAGGGAGAACAGCCACAGAAACACAATCAGGTAGATGGGCCAACTCCAGAAAAGACAGGAGAGGTAGGCAGAATTTCTCTGTAACTATCCCCTTTTCAAACAAGTATGCTGTTTTGGAAAATGTGGGGGGCGATGTACTCTCAGGGGAACGTAGCACAAACAACCAAGTTTCTATTATTGAGACAGGCTCTAATGTAATGAGGCATACGTCGAATTCCAAATGATCGATTTTAATAGGGGACTCTCTAGTCAGAGGTACAGACAGACGATTCTGTGGCCAGCAGTAAAAAAAAATCAAAGTGGTGTGTTGCCTCCATGGGGCTAGGATCAAGGATATCTTAGAGAGGGACCAGCAGGAGGTCATTGTATACATTGGAACTAACAAAAGAATCTTTATCCTTTTCCCCTTAAGGGAGAATATAGGAAGCTAGGTAGGAATTTTAAAAAGTCGCCGAGGGTGGTCATATCGGGATTACTCCTGGTGCTACGAGCTAGAGGGTAGGAATAGGAGGATAGAGCAGATGATTGCGTGGCTGAGGAGCCTGTGCAGAGGAGAAGGGTTCACATTTTTGGATCATTGCAATCTCTTCTGGGGTAGAAGTGACCTGCACAAGGAGGATGGATTGCACCAGAACTGGAAGGGGACCAAATGGGCCAATGGGCTGAGTGGCAGCAGATGGAGTTTAATTTAGATAAATGAGAGGAGTTAATTTCATTAAAAAAAACAAATGAGAGCAGAACTTATAAACTTAATGATAAGTTGGTGAGTGTTGCTTATACACTTAATGCTAATGGGGAATGTTACTGAACAAAGAGACCTTGGCGTGCAAGTTCATAGTTCCTTGAAACTGGAGTTGCAGGTAAATAGAACAGTGTAGAAGGCATTTTGTACACGTTCCGTTATTGGTCAGACCATGGAGTATAGGAGTTGGGAGGTTATGCTGTGGCTATACAGGACATTGGTTAGGCCACTTTTGGAATTCTGGTCCTATCGGAAAGATGTTGTGAAACTTGAAAGGGGTCAGTAAAGATTTACGAGGGTGTTGCCAGGGTTGGAGGATTTGAACCGTAGGGAGAGGCTGAATAGACTGGGGCTCTTTTCCCAGGAGTGTCAGAGGCGGATGGGTGACCTTATAGAGGTTTATAAAATCGTGAGGAGCATGGATAGGATAAATAAACAAGGTCTTTCCCCGGAGGTGGGGAGTCTCGAACTAGAGGATATAGGCTTAGGTGAGAGGGGAAGAATTTAAAAGGGACCTAAGCAGCAACTCTCTCATGCAGATGCTGGTGCATTTACAGAATGAGTTGCAAGAGGAAGTGGTGGAGCATTTAAAAGGCATGCGGATGAGTTTATGAATAGGAAGGGTTTAGAAGGTTACAGGCCAAGCACTGGCAAATGGGACTAGATTAGGTTAGGATATCTTGTTGGCAAGGACAACTTGGACCGAAGGGTCTTTTTCCATGCAGTACATCTCTGTGACTCTTAACATTCCCTGTAGAAACGCTTCTACCAATCAGTCCCAATAAATCAGAACTTACCTCTTATACAGCATCAAGGTTGTTTTCGTTTTACTTTCATATTTCTTGTAAGTGATCTTGATGCATGGAAGACAAAATACTTTGACAGAGCATGTTTTATTATCAGAGGAGAAAGTGAGGACTGAAGATCAGAGTTAGAGTGTGGTACTGGAAAAGCACAGCCAGTCAGCATCCCAGGAGCAGGAGAATCTACGTTTTGGGCATAAGCCCTTCATCAGGAATGAGGCTGGTTGGCCAAGGGGACAGAGATAAATGGGAGGTGAATGGGGCTGGAGGGGCAGGAAGGTAGCTGGGAATGCAATAAGTAGATGAAGGCGGGGGTGAAAGTGATAGGTTGAAGGGGAGGTTGGGGCAGATAGGTGGGAAGGAAGATGGACAGCTAGGACCGTTTAAGAGGGTGGTGACAAGTTGGAAGATTGGACTGGGATAAAGTGAGGGGAGGGGAAAAAAAAAGAAACTGGTGAAATCGGGGGGGGGGGGCGGGGAAGCGCAGGAAAATGTGGACGTACGTTTTGCAATTCTTGCGGTGGCAGGGGAAAGTGCAAGGAGGGGAGCGTGGGTTGATGGGGGCTGTGAACCTGACAAGGGAATCGTGGAGGGAATGGTCTCTCTGAAACGAAGAGGAGGTGGGGAGGGAAATACATCTCTGATGGTGGGGTCTGTTTGTACATGGCAGAGGATGATGCAGTGTATTCAGAGGCTGGTGGAGTGGAAGGTGAGGACGGGGTGGTTCTGTCCTTGTTACGATTGGAGGGGTGGGGTTCAAAAGAGCAGAAGTGCGGGAAGTGGAGATTTACTGGGAGGGCATCATTGACCACATGGGAGAGGAAATTGCGGTCTTTGTAGGTGGCCACCATTTGGGATGCTCTATGGTGCAACTGGTGCTCCTGGGAGCAGATGAAACAGAGGCGGAGGAATTGGAAATAGGGGATCACATTTTTACAGGAGGCAGGGTGGGAGGTGGTGTAGTCCAGGTAGCTGAGAGAGTCGGTGGGTTTGTAGTGAATGTCCATGTTGGGCCTGCTGACAGAAATGGAGATGGAAGGGTCCAGGAAGGGGAGGAAGGTGTCAGAGATGGTCCAGGTGAACATGAAGTTGGGGGTGGAAGGTGTTTGTGAAGTTGATGAACTGTTCAACCTCCTCATGGGAGCATGAGGTAGCGCTGATACAGTCATTGACGTACTGGAGGAAAGGATGGGGAATGGTGCCATGCATGCTGCGGAAGATGGACTGTTCCACGTACCTAGTGAAGAGGCAGGCATAACTAGGGCCCATGTGAATGCCCATGGCTAGCCCTTTGGTTTCCAGCATCTGCAGTCATTGGTCTGGTTGAAGGGTGAAAATAGAGTCTAGATTAGAGTAGTGCTGAAAAAGCACAGTTCAGGCAGCATCCGGAGTAGTAAAATCGACGTTTCGGGCAAATGCCTGTATTCCTGAAGGGCTTTTGCCCGAAACGTCGATTTTACTGCTCCTCGGATGCTGCCTGAACTGCTGTGCTTTTCCAGCACCACTCTAATCTAGACTCAGGTGGAAGGGGGAGGATTGGGAGGAGAAATTGTTGAGAGTGAGAACCAGTTCAGCCAGTCAATGAGTGTGCGTCAGTGGAAGAGTACTGATTGGGTCGGCGTGAAAAGAAACAGAGGGCTTGGAGGCTTTCATCATGGCGGATAGACGTGTACAGGTATTGGATGTCCATGGTGAAGATAAGGCGTTGGGGGCTGGGGAAGTGAAAATAATGGAGGTGGAGCCCCAAATATAGGTAGGGAAATCCTGGACTAAGGGGAACAGGATGGTGTCAAGGTACGCAGAGATAAGTTCAGCGGGGCAGGAGCAGGCTGAGAATGGGTGGACCAGGAGAGTCAGGTTTGTAAATTTTGGTTAAGAAGTAAAATCGGACAGTCCAGGGTTCCTGGACTATGATGGTGGAGGCTGTGGATGGGAGATCCCCAGAGGTGATGAGGTTGTGGATGGTCTGGGAGACAATGGTTTGGTGATGGGAAGTGAGGTAGTGGTTGAGGGGTAGTGGGAGGTGTCTGCGAGTCTGCACCTGGTTTTAGCAGTATAAAAAGGTCAGTGTGCCAAACTACCACAGTGTCCCCCCCCTTATGTACTGGTTTAACAGTGATGCTGGGGTTGGAAGGAGGGGGTGGAGGGCTGCACATTGTGAGGGTGAGAGTTGAAATGGGGGGGGGGGAAAGAGAGGTGAACAAGTTGAGGCAGTCAATGTCTAGTGGCAGTTGAAAATGAAGAGGTCAAGGGTGGGTAACAGACTAGCATGGGACATCCAAGTGGACGGGGTGTGTTGGAAGCACAAGGGATCCTCGGAGGGCAGATAGGAGACTTGATGGAAAAAGTAAACCCAGAGGCGGAGGGAGCTGAAGAAATGTTCAATGTCGCAACACATGTTGAACTAATTGATCCAGGAACAGTGGGATGAGGACTGATCGTTCACCCTCAGGTGAGAGGCAGTTCCGAGGACATGGTGAAAATACAGCAGGGCTGGGAGCTAGGACCTGGGAGTGGGGGGTGTGGAGACTGTCACTGGAGTGGGTGTTGTTATAGGATCTTGTGACGTCACCAACAGAAGTGTCATCGGTCATGGGGCAGAAGTGGGGCCTTCGGTGGTATCCACAAGGGCGGAAATGACAAACACGTGAAGTTAATATGTCGTCAGCTGAGTTCCAATTAGTGATGTCAGTGGGGGGCGGAAGTGATGGGATGCATGACTTTGGTGATGTTGTCACTGGTGTTCCGTTAAGTGATGTTACTGGGGGCAGAAGTGGCTGCAGCAGTGGAACCTGTCGGAGCAGGGTAGACTATGTGTTGGTTCCAGTGGCGGTGGATCTTGCAGTGGTCATGGAGGCAGTTGTCTTGGCAGCAGATTGTGGAAGCAGCATGGTTGGCAGTGGCTGTGGTCTATGCGGCAGCAGTGGGAGTGACATCAACGTTCACCGTGGCGGTGATGGCTGCTTGGCTAATAGTTTCCGAGCCGCTTGAGGCCTGCAGAAGTTTCTGCACTGGTCGAGGAATCCCAAGTACTAAGGTAGGTACTTGAGAATTTGTTGTACTTATGGTCTTTGATGTCAGACTTGTTGTAGAAAAAGCATTTGTTCAGAATTATTCATTCTAAGGATGAAGAACAGTAGAGGTCCTTTGCAGGTCTGGAACAGTGTGGCCCTGAGCCATGGCAGGTTTGACTGCAGGGAGAGTAGGTGGTGGCATATGGCTGCAAGTGAGGAGCAGAGAATCCAGAAGGAGAACCAGATGTTTTATCACCACTACAGTTGATGCTTCTCCTGGACCTCAGCTGCTGCCTGACCTGCTGTGCTTTTCCAGCACCACACTCTCGATTACCAAATTAAATGGTTGAAGTCTATGTGAAATGTGAGAAAAACTGAGTATACAAGATATCATGGGTAATTTGACAAGATACGTAATGATCCCAACTGACAGTAATGAGAGACAAGTCTGATCCTAGAGTGTGACCTGGCCTCAATTTTTCTTATCGCTTACACTTCTCTAAATGCATCCACTTCTCGGCCTCCTGCTCTCTTTGACTTGTAAAAATTAGAGAGCAAATATTCTGGAAATATCTTCCCTTGTGACTTTAGATAAAGGAACAGCAAGCAACATGATTTCTTGAAAATACCTTTATTTGAAATTCACCAGAACAAACTAGACAAGTCAGATCTAAGATCAATTTTCCTCCCCTTTAGAATCAATTTCCCAAACAAGAATGTATTTGAACCTACACCACAGATAGTTCATAACCTGACTAATGACCGAAAAACTGTTGACAGTTGTTTCTTCCACAAAACTTGCACGGGTAATGTTCCATCGCAGCCTTCCTCTTTAGCATTTTAATTCTTGAACTGCATGGAGACGCCTCTCCATGGAATGCAAAGAATTCCACATCAGCCTCATTCACTTCAAAGACCCATCCACCACACTCATACTCTCTTCCAATTTCTTCTATCAGGCAGATGCAGAAGCTTAACACATGTACTAACAGGTTCAAGAACATTTTCTTCCCTGCTGTTAGACAGGTGAATAGACTTCCCTCATTTCAAATGAAATGTTGATCTTGCTTTTGAGTATCTTGTATGCCTCCCTGTCTAAACACCTCATGATCTGTATGTCTCTGCATGTTATGATCTGCTTGTACTGCACACAAAAAAACTTCACTGTATTTATGTAACACCAATAAATCAAATGTCGCTTCTAACCTGACTTACCTGTTACCCTGAATGATGAAGTTCCACTATTATTGTTAGCAAATCAAGGAAAACCAACATAACAGGCTCACTACCAAAACAAATCAAAAAACTACTGGAACTCAAACAAAAACAAACTGCTAGAAAATCTCAGCAGGTCTGACAGCATCTGTGGAAAGATTGGGGAGTTAATGTTTCAGATCTGGATCATTGACCCTGGAGTTTTTCCAACAGTTTCTCTTGTTGTCACTAGCAACAGGACATTTCTGGTCCATGTTCAACACCAACTGCACAAAATCACAAACATGGAACACGAGACTTTATAATGGTTCCTCTATCTTTTCCTTCACAGTTTTAAAATGGCTGCTGTGCCTAGCCTGCTGCAGACTAGTAAGGTATTGTCTCATGAAGGAAAGCTTTGAGACAATAAGCTTCAGTAAGAATGCAAGCATCTTTCTTGCAAGAATATCACTAAGGAAAATCATAGGGTACAGTACAAGTTCCTCTACAATACTTCACCTATACAACAATCAAGTACAATACAGCAGAGAAGTATTTTAAAAGGTTGTCCATAGCAGTTCATCTACTAGTACAAGCAGAGAAATTTTAAAAACAAAGATTAAAAGCAAATCTTACTTCAGTACCTCAGCGAAGAACTGCTTTAAAAAATGCTAGTCTTCCATTGTAAGGCACAGACATAATAATGGCAATTCATTCAAGGGTGTAAGAACTCTTAGTTGTGGGCAAAGTTTTCTAAATAATAATCAGGGGTAAAAAAGTAACAGGGACTTAGACAGTTTTGAGTTAAATGAAGGCAGACCCTGTTTGACTAACTTAATTACTTTTTTGATGAAGTAACAGATGGTTGTTGAAGGGAAACTCAAGTTATGGAGTAAATTCAAGACAGATCAATAGATTTGTAGGAACTGATGACATCATGGGATTAGTGGAGAACATGAACAATTAGATGATCAGCCATAATCTAGAATGGCCAAAAAGACTCAAAAGGACTGGGTAGCCTATTCTTGGTCTTGTGTATTTAATGTTCTTCCGGAAGCAGAAATTTGTAACACAGTTTCTCCCAAGTGCTCTTTGCAACAACTTTCTCCCTTTTCCCTTTTCTTCCAGCAACTTATCCGCTTTGTAGCCTCACTGTCTTCCTCTCTACTATGCTATAATCTAAAAGGAACATATATTATTGCACCCATGTATAGAAGCAAGTCATCTATGCAGAATTGTTGCAGAGTAAAGTCCATCAACACAGCCACATCACACCCTGTAGACTTTAGCAATTGAAGATTCTGGAATCTGCATCCACTGGCTATTATTGCAAATGTAGAAATCAATTAGCTCCTAACATGCAAGTGGATGATTATTCCTTGAAATAATACTAGAGGTCTACCCTGCTGCAGAATACATATTCAACCTATATGAGGTTAAGGGAGTGTTCCAGTTGGAGTACTGAGCTCCCCAAGTGACAGTACAGGTATCAAGTTATCACATACTATTAGTATTATAATTTATAGTTCTGTCTGCTTTCAGCAGATGCTGAGCATTCACTAAAGCCCTCATCTTAATGGCATCTAGAGAAGCTCACACCAGAATCACGTGCACATGCTGCAGAGACTTATTTTGGAAGCAAAACAGCACTCCTAGTGCCAAACAAAATATCAATGAACTCAAATATTACAACCTTAGCTTTTCAAAAACAGACCGAAATATGTACCAGATTCCAACAAAACAATTAATTCTACTTTTTCTGGATATGATGCATAAATTTCACCAGAGAAAAATACCCAGACCTCAAGAATAAATATATTATAGGACAGCAGTATCCAAAACAGCTGCTACCAGGGCTTAAAATTATCTGGGACAAACTATAGTTGTCATGGAAGTATTTACATAACCTTCTATACTGGACACCAACACATCAGATTGGTTTGGATATGCTCCAAGTTCCCAGTTGTCATAGCATGCTTTATTTCAATGAAGTTTTGACAAAGGCTAAAAAGATGCTTACACTTTACATTAGAAGCATGCGAAATAGTTGATGATAATTATGTAGCAATATTTCACTAACATTGATATCTATAGAAAATTGTTATTGTATTCAGATTGTTGCTTCTGTGCACTGTTTTATATCAATTTTTACTGGTAGTTTTTGGCACATTGAATAATTATTGATTAGCGAACAGGTTTCTTGGAGTGAAATTGATAAAACAAAGAACTGCAGATGATGGAACATCAAACAAAGACAGAAATTGCTGGAGAAGGGTTCTGAAGGTGGTCACTGGACTTGAAACTTTACCTCTGCTTTCTCTCCAGAGATTGCCAGACCTGCTGAGCTTTTCCAGCAATTTCTGTTTTAGTGTGGTTAACACCGGTGCCCTAATTGCAGAGGGAGGGCCCCAAAGGAGAACAACACTCCTTAAGTTATAAATGCTGACATTTTGGCCTCAGTTTGAAAGAGGCCCAACACTGAGGATGTCAATGCACTTAAAGGACTCAAAGTTCACTTTTATCATTTACTAAATGCTCCAGCCGAGGCATCTTTATCTTCCAACCCCTGTAGTGATGTTTCTTTGGATACCTGATATTCTACATCTGTGAACAGCAGTTACTCAGGCAAATGAGTCAAGCTCATGGTGGAAGAAGAACAGAAAGGCAAATGTTCTAAACTGACATTCCTCTGGGAAGAGAAGGAAATCCAATCACAAGTCTACCATGGTAAAATCTTAGGTAAGGCTACAAGACATAAAAGTTGGAGGTGGCCATTTGGCCCTCTAAACCTGCTCTACCATTCAACGGAGATTATGGCTGATCATTTACCTTAACTACACCTTTTTCCCCATTTCCCTCAATATCCAAAAATATTTTTGCATTAAAAAAAAGCACACTACAAAGTTAACCAATACCATATAACAAGAGCCACTGCACTTCAAAATGCTTCAGTGAATTTCTTTTTGAAGTTTTTCAACTTGATGTAGAGCAATATAAATGCAGTTGCAATAAATAAATTCTAAGTTCGAAAATTGTTACACATTGCTGATTGTAGGACAAACAAAACTTCAGCATTATTCACTTCAATAATTCTAATGAAAGAATGCAATATACAAATTCTTCGTACCTCTTCAAATACATCCAGTCCTGCACCACCACATTGTCCAGATTCCAATGCCCGAAGTAATGCTTCCTCATCAATAATACCTCCTCGAGCACAATTAATAACTTTGACTCCCTTTTTACATTTGGCAAAGGTTTCATCATTCAACAAACCTAAATATTACAATATAAAAATTATAAAAAGGATACTGCAAGATAATTAGGTATTTTAAATCATACTTGAAGTGTGCGCTTCCAAATTATTGATTTATACTAAATTAGATCATTTAGATTAATTCAGAAGCTCTCTCAAAACAATACAACTTAATTCACCAAAGTTTATCCAGTGAGTGACTGTACCAGATATACTAAGATAATCTTGGAGATTAGCTGAATAAATTTATATCAGCTGAATTGATGTTGGGACATCAGTTGGCCTGAAATCTCCTGGGTTAAGGGAGGAAAATTCAGCCCTGATGGCTGGTCTGGATTACCAGCCATGCTGAACGTGGAAGAATGGATAAGGAGATGACAGATCTGGCTGTCCACAGTCAACTGACATTCATTGTTGAAGTTGTCCCACAAATTAAATATTTGGAGTTGCCCATGTAACAATACCCAAAACAATTTAGTGTCTCTAAGACAGGAAACTGACATGGTAGAGCTCAAAGAAATACTATTTATGTCATGCTATTTAAACATTGCTAAAATGCGAAGCAAAATGGAAAATGTCTGTTGCATAACTAAGCAGACAAGATATTTTACATTACTAAATGATGTAAGTATACATGTACATTGACAACCACACCCAAGATATTATTAGACACGACAGGCGAATTGACGAAGAGGAGAACTGTAAGAAACAATGAAAAGCTATAAATTGCATGTCTTTTGGCTCCCATTTTCAATTTCATATACAAATTAGCAATTACTTAAAATGTTTTGGTATACATAACTGGGAAATTAGGAGAAAGTAAGGACTGCAGATACTGAATATCAGTCAAAAAGTGTGGCATTGGAAAAGCACAGCAAATCAGGCAGCATCCTGCCTGGGCAATTATGATGACAACATGAAATTTTAAAAAAAAGTGGTGAAACTCAGGTCTGGCAGCTTGTGGAGTGAGAAACAGTTAATATTTTCAGTCCATACAGCTCTTCTGAACCGACTGGGAATTGATGATTGCATGCTATTGACAAAGGTGGAGGAGAAGCAAATAGAACAGATGGTGAGGGTGCCCAAAGCACATGCTAACAGTAGTAGAGATATAGATGCAGAACAGCTGTTAATTACAGATATGAACAATAGAAAATAGGTAGCCCTAAAACATTTAATCTATTTGCTGCACTCTTCTCTACATTGGCATGATTACACATAGCTGAGTTATATTTTGCAGAATATCCATTCTTGTTCATAATAATTACCTTCCAATCGCTTGCTACTTCAATACACCACCTTGCTCTGCCACTAATGTTTCTGTCCTAGACCTGCTGCAGTTCTCCAGTGAAGCCTAATGCAAGCTGGAGGTACAGCAACTCATCTTATGCTTAGATATTGTATAGTTTTCAGGAATCAACATTTGAATGTAACAACTTCAGACATATGAACACTTTCCTCCAATTTGATTACAACTCTTCTCAACTCCACTCCTCCCAAACCGCCAACATCCCCATCCAGTGAATTATTTGCACAGCTATCTTCTACTATTGCACGACCACAAGATGATCTCAAGATGAGAATTTTAAGAGCGTCATCACTTAACTAAGTGGCCAATGTTATGTCAGTGAACATAAGGGTGATGTGTACAAAGGATGAGAGATCGAACCTTCCTATTCAGCTAATGAAAATTTAAATTATTTCAGTTTCTTAGAGAAACGTTTACATCCACTGAATTGTTAAGTTTCAGTATGACATGTTTGAACAAAGGTCTGAACTGGTTGAATACCTCCTTTGTGACCCTCCAGTAAACATCTGCAGTTTATGCCCCTATAGTCTATACGTACGTATTGCAATCCCGACCCCATCTGTATCTACATACTTGAGGATTTTAATAGTCCATCATCCATAAACTTCACTTCTCACAACACATTCCCATTTACATTCTTTGTCACATGAGGTTCTGCTCAACCATCACTCATGTTCGTGACATTAAGTCAAAGAGCTGTACAGCACAGAAACAGACCCTTCAGTCCAATTCATCCATGCCAACCAGATATCCTAAAATTAATCTAGTCCCATTTGCCACCATTTGGCCCATATCCTGCTCAACCGTTCCTATTCATATACCTATCCAGATGCCTTTTAAAAGTAGCAATTGTACCAGCCTCCACTGCTTCGTCTGACAACTCATTCCATATATGCACTATCCTCTGCATGTTAAAGTTGCCCCTTAGGTCTTTTTTAATTCTTTCCCCCCCCCCTCACTTTAAACCTATGCCCTCTAGTTCTGGACTCCCCACCCCAGGGAAAAAGACTATTTATCCTATCCATGCCCCTCATGATTTTATACACCTATCAGTCACCCCTCAGTCTCCGACACTCAGGGAAAAATATCCCCAACCTATTCAGCCTCTCTATAGCTCAAACCCTCCAACCCTGGCAACATCCTTGTAAATCTTTTATAAGCTTTCAAGTTTCACAACATTTTTCTTAATAGCAGGGAGACCAGAATTGCACACAGTATTCCAATTATGGCCTCACCAAGTTGCAGCTGTACAGGACAATGATCTCCCAACTCTTATTTTCAACGCACTGACTAATAAAGACAAGTGTACCAAACATCATCTTCACTACCCTATCTACCTGGGACTCTACTTCCAAGGAACTATGAACCTGCACTCCAAAAGTTTCATTGTTCAGCAACACTCCCTTGGATCTTACCATTTAGTGTACAAGTCTTGCTCTGATTTGCTTTTCCAAAATGCAGCACCTCACGTTTATCTCAATTAAACTCCATCTGCCACTCAGCACATTGGCCCATCTCATCAAGGTCCTGTTGAATGGAGGTAACCTTCTTCATTATCATTTACATCCAATTTTGGGATCATCTACAAACTAACCATACCACCTATGTTAACATCCAAAGCTCTTTAGCCTTTATTTCTCACTCCAGCTCGCCCTTCAGAAAGCAACTGTGAGCTGTCTTTTTGAACCTCTACAATTCCTTCAGTGTAAGCAAGCACACAATACTTTTAGGGACAGAGTTCCAGGATTGTAACCCAGCTATATTGGAGGAACAGCAATATATTTCCACCAGATGGTGTGTGGCTTGAAGAGGAATGTACATGTTCTTCCACCCTTGTCCTTCTAGATGGTAGTGGCTGTGGTTTGGAAAATGCTGTCTAAAACAGCTTTGGTGAATTTCTACAGTGCATCTTAGAAATCAGAAGCAGGAGTTGACCAAACATTCAAGCCTTCTCTGCCATATTCCAAATTTCTCTTCTTACCCCTTGATACCTCTAAAAGTTTATCCAACTCCTGCTTGAATACATTTAGTGACTTGGTCCCGAGAGCTTTCTCGTACAAAGAATTCCACAGGTACACTCCACTTTGAGTGCACCCCATATCCTGTGACTATGTTCCTGGTGAAAACCAAATGCATCACATCCACGGGTTCTCCCTTATCTATTCTACTAGTTACATTCAAAAATGTGAATAAACTTGTTAAGCATGATTTTCCTTTTCTCAACTCAGGCTGGCTTTGTCAAATTCTGTTAATGCTTCGCAAATGTTCTGTCATCATGTCTTTTATAATACTCATTTTCTATACTCTTGTAGATGCTAAACACTGTTGCTACTGAGATTTGATTGTCAACCAAAATCAACACTTGTCAAATTTGTTTCCAATCAAGCAGGCTGCTTTGTGTTGGATTGAGTGTTATTGGTATTGCACTCATCCAAACAAATGGGAAGCATTCCAGCACACATCTCATTCTTGTCTTGTCGGTAGACAACAGGCTTTGGGGAGTCAGGTGCATTACCTGTTACAGGATACCTCGCCTGTCACCTGCTCGTGGCCACAGTATTTACGTGGTTAGTCCAGTTCAGTTTCTGGTCAATGATAACCCCAAGGATGTTGAACTGAGTTGCAGATATGGTGAAGGGAATGCTATTGAATGTCAAAGGACATTGGTTAGATTCTATTTTGTTGAAGATGGTCAGTACTCGGTACTGGTTTGGTGTGAATGGTACTCTCCTAGTTAGCCCAAAACTACATATTGTCCAGGACTTGCTGCATTTGGACATGGACTGCTTCCTGCGAGAGTCAGAATTAGCACCGAACAGTGTGCAGTGAGGGAAGGTCATTGATGAAGTAGCTGAAGATGGTTGGGCCTAGGACATTATCTGAAAAATTCAGGACTTTGGGGTGCATTGGTAGCATCCCCTACCTCTGAACCAGAAGGCCCAGGTTCAAGTCCCACCTGCTCCAGATGTCTCGTAACATCCTTGAGCAGGTTGATTGGAAAATATCTACCCTGAGGAACTCCTTCAGAGATGACTGATCTACAACTACAACAACCTTCATTTGTGTTAAGTATGATTCTAACCAGAGACTTGCCCACATTCCCATTCTCACGTCCCCCAGATCAAACACGGCCTCGATGCCAATTGCATTATTCAACTCCCACAGTACTCCACTGAAGTCATCGCCTAGACTGCAAGCTGAAATCCATAGAGGAATAAACATGAATGTTCAGAAGGGAAGGCTACTAGCTGACCCACAATGATTCTTAGAATACAATTAATTCCATAATAAACTGAAAATTAATTTGAGGGGAAACCTTAATCCCAAGATCTTGTCAAACAAACACGCTGCTCAGATGTAGATGAGAATATGAAATTTGAAACATAAGTAGATTAGTCATGATCTTATTGAGCTACAGGGAGAGGCTGAATAGGCTGGGGCTGTTTTCCTTGGAGCTTTGGAGGCTGAAGGTGACCTTATAGAAGGTTTATAAAATCATGAGGGGCATGGATAGGGTAAATAGACAAGGTTGTTTCCTTGAGGTGCAGAGTCCAGAACTAGAGGGCATAGGTTTAGGGTGAGGAGGAGAAAGATTTAAAGGGACCAGAGGGGAAACATTGCTCACGCAAAAGGTGGTAAGCGTATGTAATGAGCTGCCAGAGGAAGTGGAAGAGGCTGGTACAATTATAACATTTAAAAAGATGTCTGGATAGATATATGTATAGGAAGGGTTGAGGGGAATTTGGGCCAAATGTTGACAAATGGGATTAGATTAATTTAGAATATCTGGTCGTTATGGATGAGTTGAACCAAAGGGTCTGCTTCCATGTTTTGCATCTCTGACTCAGTGCAACGGGCTCCAGGGGCTAAACTAATTCTGCTCCTATTTCATACATTCGCCATTGATTACAGTCATACCTAGCACAAAGGAAGATGGTTATGGTTGACTCAAGATATTTACAACACTGGAGGTGACCGTAAGGCCCACTGTATCCATGCCAGTCAACAAACACAAGTAATCTAATGTTATTTATTTTCCAGCTCTTGGCTGAAAGCCCTGTAAGTTATGACAACACAAATTAATATGTAAATACCACTTAAATGCTTTGAGTGTTTCTGACTAATGCACTCTTTCAGGCAGTAAGTTGCAGACTTCCACCCCTCTCCTCTTAGCATTCTAGCTCTTACCTTAAATCTATCCCCTGCTGGTTAATGACGCTTTACCCTCGCCAACTTCACTGCTCCAAGAAAAACATTCATTGCTTAGACCCTCTAGTGTAGCAGAATTGTGGTACATCTGCAGTGCAGCCTCTAATTACAATTTCCTATAAAAGGTGTCCAGAACTGTACTCTAGTTGTGGGCCAACCAACATTACCTCCTGCAGTTCTATTTTGAAAACAAGTATCCCATATGTTTTCTTAAATACCCTATCTACCTGCCATGCTACCATCAAGGATTGTGGATAGGCACACCAAGGAACCTTTGAAATTTAGTTCTTTCTGAAGAACTGAAAGCAACATGGTCATTCTAAAAGATGAGACACTCAACAAACAATCCAGGTTTTTTCAATATATAATTTCAGATCAATTGCATCACATTGCAAACTTTCATTATAAATTCTGTATCTTACGATCTTATACTCCACAACCGCCTGAAGGAGCAGCATTTCGAAAGCTAGTGTTTCCAAATAAACCTGTTGGACTATAACCAGGTGTTGAGTTTTTTTTAAATAAAACTTTGTACACCCCAGTCCACACCTCCAAATCATGACTTCTAGGATCCTAGCATTCATTGTGTAATCCCTTTCTCTGTTAGCCCTCCCCAAGCATTTTACCTCACACTTTTGGGTTGAGTTTCATTTGCTACTGCTCTGTCCACCTGACATTCTGCAGGTTACAGCAATCCTCCTCACTATTTACAACCCTACCAACTTTTGTCATCCACAAACTTCTCAAAAATACACCTCCCACAGCTAAGTCCAAATCATTAATGTAGACTGCAATCAGTTCAGGCCCCAGCACAAAGCCCTGCACAGCCATCCTGAAAACAGATTCACAAAAACATCACACGGTTTCCTGCCTTTCCACCAGGATCCTATTGGCTCTTACATTCTTGATTAACCTATAATGAGGGACCTCCCCAAAAGGTCTTGCTGACGTCCATGTAGACTATATTAAATGCATTACTCACAACTACAGTCTTGGTTACCGCCTCAAAGAATATGACCAAATTTGGCAAACACTACCTTCCCTTTATTAATTTGCATCTCTCCAAGTACAGATATATTCTGTCTCTCAGAATTCTAATGATTGTCCAATCATTGAGGTTAGTTGGGCAGGCCTGAAATTTCCTGGTCTATCCCTTCCTTCTTATTTAATAATGGGACAATGTTAGCAGTTCAGTCCTGTAGAGCTCAAGCTCCTCATCAATGGCCAGGCAGGCTCTGATATCTCCTCTCATGCCTCTGTCAACAGCCTGAGATCACCTTGTCCTGGTCCAGTTCAATACTTATCTGGTTTTTGGGTACTTAATCATCTCAGTCCCAGAATATCAATGATAGAAATTCCTCAGGGTAGTGTTCTGGGTTCACTTATCTTTAACTCTCTCATCAATTCCTTCTCTCCATCATAAAGTTAGAAGGGAGGATATTCACAATTGACAGCACAAGCATTCAGCACTTACTTGGATAATGAAGCTGACAAGACACTGGTCACCAACCATCCACAAGAGACAATTTAATAATTGCTCCTTCTTCAACAGCATGCCTACTCTCAACATCATTGGACATTACCATCAACTACACATAAATACTGTGGCTACAAGAGCAGATCAGAGGCTTGGAATTCTGTGACAGCTTGCTTCTTGATTCCCTACTGCTTATGCACCATCCATAAGTCAGCAGTGATAAAATACACACTTAAGTTGCCTGGATGGATGCAGCACCAACACCACTAGAAGCTTGACACCATCCAGGACAAAGAAGCATATTTGACTGATGCCCTATCTACCCTCTTCTACATTCACCCCCTTCATTACCACTCCACAGTTGTAGCAGTGTGTACCATCAACAAATTGCACTGCAATAACTCATCAAGGCTTCTCCAACAGCAACTTCCAAACCCAACTATCAGGAAGTACAAAGGTAGCAGATGCTTGGATATACCACCAGCTGCATGTTCCCTCCAAGCCATACACCACCCTAACTTCTTGCCATACTGCCATTTCTCATGGAACCCCATCCCTAACAGCACAGAGTTTACTTAAACTAAATGGAGTGCAGCAGTTCAAAAAAGCAACTCGCCATCACTTTCTCCAGGCAATAAATCCAGGCTTTGTTAGTGCCAACCATATCAGATGAATGAGAAAAAATAATGACCAATGTCTTCCTAGTCTTCGAGCTCTTGCTGTCACAATTATGCCTTATTTATATTTATAAATGCTAATATGATCAGTGCAGTTTTAAATTTATTAATTTTCTAAATTACAGATGCACAGCTATGAACAAACTTCTCTCATTCTATATTGTGACTATAGTAAAACTGGAATTTAGCACAATAATTCATTGATAGCTTTGGATTTCAAAATTAGTCCTTCCTTCATTACAATCTAACACTAGGCTTTTGTCAAATTTTATCAACTCTACTCGGATTTATCTTTTTCTTTATTGATTTCAAATGTGAAAAAAAACTGTACAATGGACATTGGTAAAGAAACTAGAATTAACAAGCTACAAGTTGAATAATCAGAACAAAAAAAAATATAGCAATACATATCATGGTCTAAAATTTAGACAAGATGATTAATATTTTGGCAACAGTGCCTTCACAGAACTGTTAATCTGCCTTATACTCATTGAAGATGTTGACTGAATTTCTATGCACATCATATTCAAAAACTTACTTATTTCTTTTCAGTTTTTCTCTTGCACTTTGAATCTTTAAATCACTTTAAATCTAATCTTTCAGTAAGATTAGGGAGGGTGGTTAAAAAAGAGGAAGGGGTGTGGCGTTGCTAATTAGAAATGGTATAATGGCTGCAGAAAGGCAGTTGGAGGGGGATCTGTTTTTGGAGGTAGTATGGGCTGAAGTCAGAAATAGGAAAGGAGCAGTCACCTTGTTGGGTGTTTACTAATAGGCCCCCCATTAGCAGCAGAGATGTGGAGAAACAAATTGGGAAACAGATTTTGGAAAGGTGCAGAAGCCACAGGGTAGTAGTCATGGGCGATTTCAACTTCCCAAATATTGATTGGAAGCTCTTTAGATCAAGTAGATTGGACAGGGCGGTGTTTGTGCAGTGTGTCCAGGAAGCTTTTCTAACACAGTATGTAGATTGTCCGACCAGAGGGGAGGCCATATTGGATTTGATACTTGGTAACGAACCGGGATAAGTGATGGGCTTGTTAGTGGGTGGGCATTTTGGTGATGGTGACCACAACTCTGTGACTTTCACCT